>NC_069505.1:615408404-615475184 GCF_027579735.1 Bombina bombina | reverse complement strand
CAAGAGCTGCTTAAACTATGCAAATTATGACTAGCACAGCCTGTAATATATACATTTAAAATAAAAACAAAACGAAAGGAATTATCACTAAATATACAAACACATACAATAAAACAACTTAGTAGGTAAAATATAATGAAGCTGTTTTCCAGAAGGCTACCTGTAGTAAGTTAGATGGCAATTGAAGCAGTTGAGTTAAAAAGTCTGTGTTTTTTTTTTCTGTGTTCTGAGAGAGCAATGTGTCTGTTGTAAGTTAGATGGCAATTGAAGCAGTTGAGTTAAAAAGTCTGTGTTTTTTTTCTGTGTTCTGAGAAAGCAATGTGTCTGTAGTAAGTTTGATGGCAATTGAAGCAGTTGAGTTAAAAAGTCTGTGGGTTTTTTTCTGTGTTCTGAGAGAGCAATGTGTCTGTAGTAAGTTAGATGGCAATTGAAGCAGTTGAGTTAAAAAGTCTGTGTTTTTTTTTCTGTGTTCTGAGAGAGCAATGTGTCTGTTGTAAGTTAGATGGCAATTGAAGCAGTTGAGTTAAAAAGTCTGTGGGGTTTTTTCTGTGTTCTGAGAGAGCAATGTGTCTGTAGTAAGTTAGATGGCAATTGAAGCAGTTGAGTTAAAAAGTCTGTGTTTTTTTTTCTGTGTTCTGAGAGAGCAATGTGTCTGTTGTAAGTTAGATGGCAATTGAAGCAGTTGAGTTAAAAAGTCTGTGGGTTTTTTTCTGTGTTCTGAGAAAGCAATGTGTCTGTAGTAAGTTAGATGGCAATTGAAGCAGTTGAGTTAAAAAGTCTGTGTTTTTTTTCTGTGTTCTGAGAGAGCAATGTGTCTGTAATAAGTTCGATGGCAATTGAAGACCGATAAATGGACAAGAGCTGCTTAAACTATGCAAATTATGACTAGCACAGCCTGTAAAACTGTGTTTTTTTTTCTGTGTTCTGAGAGAGCAATGTGTCTGTAGTAAGTTAGATGGCAATTGAAGCAGTTGAGTTAAAAAGTCTGTGGTTTTTTTTCTGTGTTCTGAGAGAGCAATGTGTCTGTAGTAAGTTAGATGGCAATTGAAGCAGTTGAGTTAAAAAGTCTGTGTTTTTTTCTGTGTTCTGAGAGAGCAATGTGTCTAAAGGAGAGAGATGTTTTGGTTAATGATGGCCCAACAAAAGTGTGTTAAAATGAGTAGGAGGGTACATTTATGGACATTTTAAGCTAAGGGTCAATCATGCAAAAACCAAAAAAAAACACGTCAAAAACAAAACATTACAGAGATAAGACAGACATACAAGGGTGAAATAAAACCATTAAGACAAATAGACAGATAAATGGACAAGAGCTGCTTAAACTATGCAAATTATGACTAGCTCAGGTGTGCTAGCTGGAGGCGCTGGTTCAGCTTGTATCAGTCGTTGGTATCTTCCTTTCCTTTCCTTCCTCAGTTGTATAAGTCTAGGTGCAAAATAGTGGTGCTGAAATATCAGACAATACACCATACAAAGGTGAATATCTACTCACAGTGTATATTGCAGGTTACCGGCTCCTTCCCAATGTGAAAAGACAATATCACAGATTCAGTAAAAAAGTTTGTCTTTATTTGGCTCAACGCAAAAGCGTTTCAACGGTCCCAGCCGTCTTTCTCAAGAGCAATAAAAGTGCTTTACAAACCAAAGCATACCTTTCCGCTGCACAGGCGGCCTTTAAATACATGTCAGTTACGCTACCTGCTTCCCCATTGGAGGAGAGCAGGTTTACACCCGATTCAAAATTTCAATTGTAAATTTAAAATAAACATCTAAAAAAAAAAAAACATAAAAAACAATATTAATTATATTAGAAACTATAAGTTTGTTTTAAAATATAAAATTTCTGTAGATATCATCATTTTTGCCGGTTTTGTAGTTCCCTTTCAGGTAGTTTTCTGTTTCAAGTTCCCTTTCAGGTCCGGTATGTCAGTGAAGATCACATGTTATAGGTTGTCCAATGAAATTCAGTTTCTGGTATAGTGATGTTTTGTAGTTCCCTTTCAGGTAGTTCTCTATTTTAGGTTCCCATTCAGGTCTGATATGTCGGTGGGTATCACATGTTATCGAATGTCCAATGAAAAACAGTTTCTGATTTTCTCAAAATAAAAAGACATAAGTGTTATTCACAGATACAAAGTTTCTTATATGAATTCTGCTTATCCAAATATTTAGAGGAGGTAGAATAAATTGCCACTTAGAAGTATATTACAAGTTGGAATAGATACTTTTCATAATTAAACATTCATATTATAAATAGACTTCTATATTTATTGAATGTTAGATATTGACTCAGCGACTTGTGTGTTGCATATAATTTCTTGAAATTAAGTGTGAGAATTATATTCTTTTGTACAATATGTGTATATATAAACATTAAGTGTGATGATATGACATGAACTGTCTGTATAAATACATATTTATTTTGCCCCCCTTTTTTTTTTTTTTTTTTTTTTTTTTTTTTTCTGTGTGTGTCCTTATAATCGTATTCACCTCAACAGGAACAAAAAATGTTACTGATTTATTTAGGCCCCATATTTTCATCTTTTGAATTTATCATTTATTTTGTCCCCCCTTTCCTATGTTAAGAGTTTTTTAGACAAAGGCAGCAATTTTTGTGTCCTTATTTAGACCCCATTGGGCATATGTTCTAAGTGTATGTATCCATTTTAATTCTCTTTGGTCTAGTTGTTTTGCCAGATTACCACCCCTCCAATGAAGTTCAACCTTCTCAATTCCTATCCATAGAAAGGATTCTTTTGTGAAATGTTCACAATTGTTGCAGTGTAGCGGCACTCCGTGGTCATCATGATTCTTTTCTATTTTATTTTGATGTTCCATGATTCTTGTTTTTAAAAATCTGGACGTTTGTCCTAAATACTGGATTTTGCAGCCACATTGCAACAAATATATCACATTTTTACTTTTGCAAGTAATGAATTCTTTTATTTCAAAATTTTTTCCCGTAACTGTGGAGTCAAATGTTTTGTGTGTTCTTCTGGTGTAGTTACAACCTTTGCATTTGCCGCAAGTGAAGAAACCTGTCATGTTACTTATTTGTAAAGGTTTTTTGGGGGCTATGCCTTTTATGAGTGAGGGAGCTAATTTTTGTTTCAAATTTTGTCCTTTTCTGAAGATAACTGTGGGCTTAGCTGGAATTATAGGTCCTAGATATTCATCCTCTTTTATAATGTGCCAGTGCTTTTGTATAATTTTTTTGATTGTATGATGTTCTACATTAAATGTGGTCACAAATTTAGGGAAATTATTGTTAAATGAGGTCTCATTTTTGTGTTCGTTTTCTAACAGGGTTGATCTTATTTTATTTCCAACTTCATTTCTTTCTTTTTCTAAAGCTCTATGGTCATATCCCTTTTGTATGAATCTTTCTTTGAGTATTCTTGATTGTTGTTCGTAATCATCTATATTGCTGCAGTTCCTGCGTATTCGTAGGAATTGGCTTTTTGGTACTGACTTTAGCCAGTTAGGATGGTGGCAGCTATCATGTCTAATGTAGGTGTTAGTGTCACACTTCTTAAAGTATGTTTTGCTGTGGATTTTTTCATCTATAGTGTAAAGAGTTAAATCTAAAAAATGTATTTCTTTTTTGTCATATTCTACTGATAATGTGACTTGCTGATTATTGTTATTAAGTATTTGTACAAATTCTATGAGTTTGGACTCACCCCCCTTCCATATGCACAGAATGTCATCTCTTTACACTATAGATGAAAAAATCCACAGCAAAACATACTTTAAGAAGTGTGACACTAACACCTACATTAGACATGATAGCTGCCACCATCCTAACTGGCTAAAGTCAGTACCAAAAAGCCAATTCCTACGAATACGCAGGAACTGCAGCAATATAGATGATTACGAACAACAATCAAGAATACTCAAAGAAAGATTCATACAAAAGGGATATGACCATAGAGCTTTAGAAAAAGAAAGAAATGAAGTTGGAAATAAAATAAGATCAACCCTGTTAGAAAACAAACACAAAAATGAGACCTCATTTAACAATAATTTCCCTAAATTTGTGACCACATTTAATGTAGAACATCATACAATCAAAAAAATTATACAAAAGCACTGGCACATTATAAAAGAGGATGAATATCTAGGACCTATAATTCCAGCTAAGCCCACAGTTATCTTCAGAAAAGGACAAAATTTGAAACAAAAATTAGCTCCCTCACTCATAAAAGGCATAGCTCCCAAAAAACCTTTACAAATAAGTAACATGACAGGTTTCTTCACTTGCGGCAAATGCAAAGGTTGTAACTACACCAGAAGAACACACAAAACATTTGACTCCACAGTTACGGGAAAAAAATTTGAAATAAAAGAATTCATTACTTGCAAAAGTAAAAATGTGATATATTTATTGCAATGTGGCTGCAAAATCCAGTATTTAGGACAAACGTCCAGATTTTTAAAAACAAGAATCATGGAACATCAAAATAAAATAGAAAAGAATCATGATGACCACGGAGTGCCGCTACACTGCAACAATTGTGAACATTTCACAAAAGAATCCTTTCTATGGATAGGAATTGAGAAGGTTGAACTTCATTGGAGGGGTGGTAATCTGGCAAAACAACTAGACCAAAGAGAATTAAAATGGATACATACACTTAGAACATATGCCCAATGGGGTCTAAATAAGGACACAAAAATTGCTGCCTTTGTCTAAAAAACTCTTAACATAGGAAAGGGGGGACAAAATAAATGATAAATTCAAAAGATGAAAATATGGGGCCTAAATAAATCAGTAACATTTTTTGTTCCTGTTGAGGTGAATACGATTATAAGGACACACACAGAAAAAAAAAAAAAAAAAAAAAAAAAAAAGGGGGGCAAAATAAATATGTATTTATACAGACAGTTCATGTCATATCATCACACTTAATGTTTATATATACACATATTGTACAAAAGAATATAATTCTCACACTTAATTTCAAGAAATTATATGCAACACACAAGTCGCTGAGTCAATATCTAACATTCAATAAATATAGAAGTCTATTTATAATATGAATGTTTAATTATGAAAAGTATCTATTCCAACTTGTAATATACTTCTAAGTGGCAATTTATTCTACCTCCTCTAAATATTTGGATAAGCAGAATTCATATAAGAAACTTTGTATCTGTGAATAACACTTATGTCTTTTTATTTTGAGAAAATCAGAAACTGTTTTTCATTGGACATTCGATAACATGTGATACCCACCGACATATCAGACCTGAATGGGAACCTAAAATAGAGAACTACCTGAAAGGGAACTACAAAACATCACTATACCAGAAACTGAATTTCATTGGACAACCTATAACATGTGATCTTCACTGACATACCGGACCTGAAAGGGAACTTGAAACAGAAAACTACCTGAAAGGGAACTACAAAACCGGCAAAAATGATGATATCTACAGAAATTTTATATTTTAAAACAAACTTATAGTTTCTAATATAATTAATATTGTTTTTTATGGTTTTTTTTTTAGATGTTTATTTTAAATTTACAATTGAAATTTTGAATCGGGTGTAAACCTGCTCTCCTCCAATGGGGAAGCAGGTAGCGTAACTGACATGTATTTAAAGGCCGCCTGTGCAGCGGAAAGGTATGCTTTGGTTTGTAAAGCACTTTTATTGCTCTTGAGAAAGACGGCTGGGACCGTTGAAACGCTTTTGCGTTGAGCCAAATAAAGACAAACTTTTTTACTGAATCTGTGATATTGTCTTTTCACATTGGGAAGGAGCCGGTAACCTGCAATATACACTGTGAGTAGATATTCACCTTTGTATGGTGTATTGTCTGATATTTCAGCACCACTATTTTGCACCTAGACTTATACAACTGAGGAAGGAAAGGAAAGGAAGATACCAACGACTGATACAAGCTGAACCAGCGCCTCCAGCTAGCACACCTGATATATTCACACAGACCTTGGGAGAGACTGTGGGACGGCTGCGGTTCACCAGAAGGGGAAAGTATTAATACATATTATACACCTGTTTGCATGTAAATTATGACTAGCACAGCCTGTAATATATACATTTAAAATAAAAACAAAACGAAAGAAATTATCACTAAATATACAAACACAAACAATAAAACAACTTAGTAGGTAAAATATAATAAAGCTGTTTTCCAGAAGGCTACCTGTATTAAGTTAGATGGCAATTGAAGCAGTTGAGTTAAAAAGTCTGTGGGGTTTTTTCTGTGTTCTGAGAGAGCAATGTGTCTGTAGTAAGTTAGATGGCAATTGAAGCAGTTGAGTTAAAAAGTCTGTGGGTTTTTTTCTGTGTTCTGAGAGAGCAATGTGTCTGTAGTAAGTTAGATGGTAATTGAAGCAGTTGAGTTAAAAAATCTGTGGGTTTTTTTCTGTGTTCTGAGAGAGCAATGTGTCTGTAGTAAGTTAGATGGCAATTGAAGCAGTTGAGTTAAAAAGTCTGTGGTTTTTTTTTGTGTTCTGAGAGAGCAATGTGTCTGTAGTAAGTTAGATGGCAATTGAAGCAGTTGAGTTAAAAAGTCTGTGATTTTTTCTGTGTTCTGAGAGAGCAATGTGTCTAAAGGAGAGAGATGTTTTGGTTAATAATGGCCCAAGAAAACTGTGTTAAAATGAGTGGGAGGGTACATTTATGGACATTTTAAGCTAAGGGTCAATCATGCAGAAACAAAAAAAAACACATCAAAAACAAAATATTACAGAGATAAGACAGACATACAAGGGTGAAATAAAACCATTAAGACAAATAGACAGATAAATGGACAAGAGCTGCTTAAACTATGCAAATTATGACTAGCACAGCCTGTAATATATACATTTAAAATAAAAACAAAATGAAAGGAATTATCACTAAATATACAAATACATACAATAAAACTACTTAGTAGGTAAAATATAATGAAGCTGTTTTCCAGAAGGCTACCTGTAGTAAGTTAGATGGCAATTGAAGCAGTTGAGTTAAAAAGTCTGTGGTTTTTTTTCTGTGTTCTGAGAGAGCAATGTGTCTGTTGTAAGTTAGATGGCAATTGAAGCAGTTGAGTTAAAAAGTCTGTGTTTTTTTTTTTCCGTGTTCTGAGAGAGCAATGTGTCTGTAGTAATTTAGATGGCAATTGAAGAAGTTGAGTTAAAAAGTCTGTGGTTTTTTTTCTGTGTTCTGAGAGAGCAATGTGTCTAAAGGAGAGAGATGTTTTGGTTAATGATGGCCCAACAAAAGTGTGTTAAAATGAGTGGGAGGGTACATTTATGGACATTTTAAGCTAAGGGTCAATCATGCAGAAACCAAAAAAAAACACATCAAAAACAAAATATTACAGAGATAAGACAGACATACAAGGGTGAAATAAAACCATTAAGACAAATAGACAGATAAATGGACAAGAGCTGCTTAAACTATGCAAATTATGACTAGCACAGCCTGTAATATATACATTTAAAATAAAAACAAAACGAAAGGAATTATCACTAAATATACAAACACATACAATAAAACAACTTAGTAGGTAAAATATAATGAAGCTGTTTTCCAGAAGGCTACCTGTAGTAAGTTAGATGGCAATTGAAGCAGTTGAGTTAAAAAGTCTGTGTTTTTTTTTTCTGTGTTCTGAGAGAGCAATGTGTCTGTAGTAAGTTAGATGGCAATTGAAGCAGTTGAGTTAAAAAGTCTGTGGGTTTTTTTCTGTGTTCTGAGAGGGCAATGTGTCTGTAGTAAGTTAGATGGCAATTGAAGCAGTTGAGTTAAAAAGCCTGTGTTTTTTTTCTGTGTTCTGAGAGAGCAATGTGTCTGTAGTAAGTTAGATGGCAATTGAAGCAGTTGAGTTAAAAAGTCTGTGTTTTTTTTCTGTGTTCTGAGAGAGCAATGTGTCTGTAGTAAGTTAGATGGCAATTGAAGCAGTTGAGTTAAAAAGTCTGTGGTTTTTTTCTGTGTTCTGAGAGAGCAATGTGTCTGTAGTAAGTTAGATGGCAATTGAAGCAGTTGAGTTAAAAAGTCTGTGGGTTTTTTCTGTGTTCTGAGAGAGCAATGTGTCTAAAGGAGAGAGATGTTTTGGTTAATGATGGCCCAACAAAAGTGTGTTAAAATGAGTGGGAGGGTACATTTATGGACATTTTAAGCTAAGGGTCAATCATGCAGAAACCAAAAAAAAACACATGAAAAACAAAATATTACAGAGATAAGACAGACATACAAGGGTGAAATAAAACCATTAAGACAAATAGACAGATAAATGGACAAGAGCTGCTTAAACTATGCAAATTATGACTAGCACAGCCTGTAATATATACATTTAAAAAAGAAACAAAACAAAAGGAATTATCCCTAAATATACAAACACATACAATAAATCAACTTAGTAGGTAAAATATAATGAAGCTGTTTTCCAGAAGGCTACCTGTAGCAAGTTAGATTGCAATTGAAGCAGTTGAGTTAAAAAGTCTGTTGTTTTTTTCTGTGTTCTGAGAGAGCAATGTGTTTGTAGTAAGTTAGATGGCAATTGAAGCAGTTGAGTTAAAAAGTCTGTGGGTTTTTTTCTGTGTTCTGAGAGGGCAATGTTTCTGTAGTAAGTTAGATGGCAATTGAAGCAGTTGAGTTAAAAAGCCTGTGTTTTTTTTCTGTGTTCTGAGAGAGCAATGTGTCTGTAGTAAGTTAGATGGCAATTGAAGCAGTTGAGTTAAAAAGTCTGTGGGTTTTTTTTCTGTGTTCTGAGAGAGCAATGTGTCTGTAGTAAGTTAGATGGAAATTGAAGCAGTTGAGTTAAAAAGTCTGTGGGTTTTTTTCTGTGTTCTGAGAGAGCAATGTGTCTGTAGTAAGTTAGATGGCAATTGAAGAAGTTGAGTTAAAAAGTCTGTGGTTTTTTTTTCTGTGTTCTGAGAGAGCAATATGTCTAAAGGAGAGAGATGTTTTGGTTAATGATGGCCCAACAAAAGTGTGTTAAAATGAGTAGGAGGGTACATTTATGGACATTTTAAGCTAAGGGTCAATCATGCAGAAACCAAAAAAAACACATCAAAAACAAAATATTACAGAGATAAGACAGACATACAAGGGTGAAATAAAACCATTAAGACAAATAGACAGATAAATGGACAAGAGCTGCTTAAACTATGCAAATTATGACTAGCACAGCCTGTAATATATACATTTAAAATAAAAACAAAATGAAAGGAATTATCACTAAATATACAAATACATACAATAAAACTACTTAGTAGGTAAAATATAATGAAGCTGTTTTCCAGAAGGCTACCTGTAGTAAGTTAGATGGCAATTGAAGCAGTTGAGTTAAAAAGTCTGTGGGTTTTTTTCTGTGTTCTGAGAGAGCAATGTGTCTGTTGTAAGTTAGATGGCAATTGAAGCAGTTGAGTTAAAAAGTCTGTGTTTTTTTTTCCCGTGTTCTGAGAGAGCAATGTGTCTGTAGTAAGTTAGATGGCAATTAAAGAAGTTGAGTTAAAAAGTCTGTGGTTTTTTTTCTGTGTTCTGAGAGAGCAATGTGTCTAAAAAAGAGAGATGTTTTGGTTAATGATGGCCCAACAAAAGTGTGTTAAAATGAGTGGGAGGGTACATTTATGGACATTTTAAGCTAAGGGTCAATCATGCAGAAACCAAAAAAAACACATCAAAAACAAAATATTACAGAGATAAGACAGACATACAAGGGTGAAATAAAACCATTAAGACAAATAGACAGATAAATGGACAAGAGCTGCTTAAACTATGCAAATTATGACTAGCACAGCCTGTAATATATACATTTAAAATAAAAACAAAACGAAAGGAATTATCCCTAAATATACAAACACATACAATAAATCAACTTAGTAGGTAAAATATAATGAAGCTGTTTTCCAGAAGGCTACCTGTAGTAAGTTAGATGGCAATTGAAGCAGTTGAGTTAAAAAGTCTGTGGGTTTTTTTCTGTGTTCTGAGAGGGCAATGTGTTTGTAGTAAGTTAGATGGCAATTGAAGCAGTTGAGTTAAAAAGTCTGTGGGTTTTTTTCTGTGTTCTGAGAGGGCAATGTTTCTGTAGTAAGTTAGATGGCAATTGAAGCAGTTGAGTTAAAAAGCCTGTGTTTTTTTTTTTCTGTGTTCTGAGAGAGCAATGTGTCTGTAGTAAGTTAGATGGCAATTGAAGCAGTTAGTTGAGTTAAAAAGTCTGTGGGTTTTTTTCTGTGTTCTGAGAGAGCAATGTGTCTGTAGTAAGTTAGATGTAAATTGAAGCAGTTGAGTTAAAAAGTCTGTGGTTTTTTTTCTGTGTTCTGAGAGAGCAATGTGTCTGTAGTAAGTTAGATGGCAATTGAAGAAGTTGAGTTAAAAAGTCTGTGGGTTTTTTTCTGTGTTCTGAGAGAGCAATGTGTCTGTAGTAAGTTAGATGGCAATTGAAGAAGTTGAGTTAAAAAGTCTGTGGGTTTTTTCTGTGTTCTGAGAGAGCAATGTGTCTAAAGGAGAGAGATGTTTTGGTTAATTATGGCCCAACAAAAGTGTGTTAAAATGAGTGGGAGGGTACATTTATAGACATTTTAAGCTAAGGGTCAATCATGCAGAAACCAAAAAAAAACACATCAAAAACAAAATATTACAGAGATAAGACAGACATACAAGGGGGAAATAAAACCATTAAGACAAATAGACAGATAAATGGACAAGAGCTGCTTAAACTTTGCAAATTATGACTAGCACAGCCTGTAATATATACATTTAAAATAAAAACAAAATGAAAGGAATTATCACTAAATATACAAACACATACAATAAAACAACTTAGTAGGTAAAATATAATGAAGCTGTTTTCCAGAAGGCTACCTGTAGTAAGTTAGATGGCAATTGAAGCAGTTGAGTTAAAAAGTCTGTGGGTTTTTTTCTGTGTTCTGACAGAGCAATGTGTCTGTAGTAAGTTAGATGGTAATTGAAGCAGTTGAGTTAAAAAGTCTGTGGTTTTTTTTCTGTGTTCTGAGAGAGCAATGTGTCTGTAGTAAGTTAGATGGCAATTGAAGCAGTTGAGTTAAAAAGTCTGTGTTTTTTTTCTGTGTTCTGAGAGAGCAATGTGTCTGTAATAAGTTCGATGGCAATTGAAGCAGTTGAGTTAAAAAGTCTGTGGTTTTTTTCTGTGTTCTGAGAGAGCAATGTGTCTGTAGTAAGTTAGATGGCAATTGAAGCAGTTGAGTTAAAAAGTCTGTGGGTTTTTTCTGTGTTCTGAGAGAGCAATGTGTCTGTAGTAAGTTAGATGGCAATTGAAGCAGTTGAGTTAAAAAGTCTGTGGGGTTTTTTCTGTGTTCTGAGAGAGCAATGTGTCTAAAGGAGAGAGATGTTTTGGTTAAGGATGGCCCAACAAAAGTGTGTTAAAATGAGTGGGAGGGTACATTTATGGACATTTTAAGCTAAGGGTCAATCATGCAGAAACAAAAAAAAACACATCAAAAACAAAATATTACAGAGATAAGACAGACATACAAGGGTGAAATAAAACCATTAAGACAAATAGACAGATAAATGGACAAGAGCTGCTTAAACTATGCAAATTATGACTAGCACAGCCTGTAATATATACATTTAAAATAAAAACAAAACGAAAGGAATTATCACTAAATATACAAACACATACAATAAAACAACTTAGTAGGTAAAATATAATGAAGTTGTTTTCCAGAAGGCTACCTGTAGTAAGTTAGATGGCAATTGAAGCAGTTGAGTTAAAAAGTATGTGGTTTTTTTCTGTGTTCTGAGAGAGCAATGTGTCTTTAGTAAGTTAGATGGCAATTGAAGCAGTTGAGTTAAAAAGTCTGTGTTTTTTTTTTGTGTTCTGAGAGAGCAATGTGTCTGCAGTAAGTTAGATGGCAATTGAAGTAGTTGAGTTAAAAAGTCTGTGTTTTTTTCTGTGTTCTGAGAGAGCAATGTGTCTGTAGTAAGTTAGATGGCAATTGAAGCAGTTGAGTTAAAAAGTCTGTGGGTTTTTTTCTGTGTTCTGAGAGAGCATTGTGTCTGTAGTAAGTTAGATGGCAATTGTAGCAGTTGAGTTAAAAAGTCTGGTTTTTTTTCTGTGTTCTGAGAGAGCAATGTGTCTGTAGTAAGTTAGATGGCAATTGAAGCAGTTGAGTTAAGTCTGTGATTTTTTTTCTGTGTTCTGAGAGAGCAATGTGTCTGTAGTAAGTTAGATGGCAATTGAAGCAGTTGAGTTAAAAAGTCTAAGGTTTTTTTTCTGTGTTCTGAGAGAGCAATGTGTCTGTAGTAAGTTAGATGGCAATTGAAGCAGTTGAGTTAAAAAGTCTGTGGGTTTTTTTTCTGTGTTCTGAGAGAGCAATGTGTCTGTAGTAAGTTAGATGGCAATTGAAGCAGTTGAGTTAAAAAGTCTGTGTTTTTTTTTCTGTGTTCTGAGAGAGCAATGTGTCTAAAGAAGAGAGATGTTTTGGTTAATGATGGCCCAACAAAAGTGTGTTAAAATGAGTGGGAGGGTACATTTATGGACATTTTAAGCTAAGTGTCAATCATGCAGAAACCAAAAAAAAAACACATCAAAAACATAATATTACAGAGATAAGACAGACATACAAGGGTGAAATAAAACCATTAAGACAAATAGACAGATAAATGGACAAGAGCTGCTTTAACTATGCAAATTATGACAAGCACAGCCTGTAATATGTACATTTAAAAAAGAAACAAAACAAAAGGAATTATCACTAAATATACAAATACATACAATAAAACAACTTAGTAGGTAAAATATAATGAAGCTGTTTTCCAGAAGGCTACCTGTAGTAAGTTAGATGGCAATTGAAGCAGTTGAGTTAAAAAGTCTGTGTTTTTTTTTTCTGTGTTCTGAGAGAGCAATGTGAGAGATGATGATAGAGACATGATTTTTAATTTCAGATAAGAACCATAGACCCAACAAGTCTGCCCATTTTTCTGATAAAGTTTAAGTTTAATTAGCTAAATTATAGCCATATGCTTATCCCAGGCATTAATTAGTACATAGGATAGTCTTATGCATTTCTCAGGCATTAATTAGTATGTAGGAAAGCCTTATGTTTATCCCAGACATTAATTAGTATGTAGGATAGGCTTATACTTATCAAAGGCATTAATTAGTACGTAGGATAACCTTATACTTATCCCAGGCATTAATTAGTACGTAGGATAGCCTTATACTTATACCAGGCATTAATTAGTACATAGGATAACCTTATACTTATACCAGGCATTAATTTGTATGTAGGATAACCTTATACTTATACCAGGCATTAATTAGTACATATGATAACCTTATACTTATACCAGGCATTAATTAGTGCATAGGATAGTCTTATGCATATCTCAGGCATTAATTAGTATGTAGGGTAGCCTTATGTTTATCCCAGACATTAATTAGTATGTAGGAAAGCCTTATGCTTATCCCAGGCATTAATTAGTATGTAGGATAGGCTTATACTTATCTCAGGCATTACTTAGTATGTAGGAAAGCCTTATGCTTATCCCAGGCATTAATTAGTACGTAGAATAGCCTTATGCTAATCCCAGGCTTTAAATAGTATGTAGGAAAGCCTTATGTTTATCCCAGACATTAATTAGTAGGTAGGAAAGCCTTATGCTTATCCCAGGCATTAATTAGTATGAAGGATAGGCTTATACTTATTTAAGGCATTAATTAGTACGTAGGATAGCGTTATGCTTATCTCAGGCATTAATTAGTATGTAGGATAGACTTATACTTATCTAAGGCATTAATTAGTACATAGAATAGCCTTATGCTTATCCCAGGCATTAATTAGTATGTAGGATTGGCTTATACTTATCTAAGGCATTAATTAGTATGTAGGAAAGCCTTATGCTTATCCCAGGCATTAAATAATATGTAAGATAGCCTTATGCATATCTCAGGCATTAATTAGTATGTAGGAAAGCCTTATGCTTATCCCAGGCATTAATTAGTATGTAGGAAAGCCTTATGCTTATCCCAGGCATTAATTAGTATGTAGTATAGGCTTATACTTATCTCAGGCATTAATTAGTAGGTAGGATAGCTTTATGCTTACCTAAGGCATTAATTAGTATGTAGGATAACCTTAGACTTATACCAGGCATTAATTAGTATGTAGGATAACCTTATACTTATCCCAGGAATTAATTAGTACATAGGATAGCCTTATGCATATCCCAGGCATCTATTAGCATGTAGGATAGACTTATTCTTATCGCAGACATTAATTAGTATGTAGGATAGCCTTTTGCTCATTACAGGCATTACTTAGTACATTAAATAGCCTTATGCTTATCCCAGACATTAATTAGTCTGTCCAATAGTGTTATATATTTAGCATGTAGGATAGCCTTATGTTTATCCCAGATATTAAATAGTAAGTAGGATAGACTTTTGCTCATCCCAGGCCTTGATTAGTATGTAGGATAGCTGTATGCTTATCACAGGTATTAATTAGTATGTATGATAGCCTTATGCTTCTCCTAGGCATTAATTAGTATGTAGGATAGCATTATGCTTATTCCAGATATTAATTATTATATAGGAAGGATAGCCTTTTGCTTATCCCAGGCATTAATTATTATGTAGGATAGCCTTATACTTAACCTGGTCATTCATTAGTACGTAGGATAGCCTTATGTTTATTGAACGTATTAATTAGTATGTAGGATATCCTTATGCTTATCCTAGGCATTGATTAGTACATAGGATAATCATATGCTAATCCATGGCACTAATTAGTATGTAGCCTAGCCTTATGCTTTTCCCAGGTATTAATTAGTAAGTAGGATATCATTATGCTGATCCCAGATATTTATTAGTATGTAGGATAGCCTTATGCTTATTCCAGGCATCAATTATTTTGCAGGATAGCCTTATGCTCATTCCAGGCATTAATCAGTACATAGGCTAGCCTTATGCTTATCCCAGGTATTTATTAGTATGTGGGATAGCCTTAAAGTTATCCTAGGCATTCATTAGTAAGTAGCCTTATGCATATGCAGACATTTATTAGTACATAGGCTAGCCTTATGCTTATCCCAGGTATTAATTAGTAAGTAGTGATGTCGCGAACCTAAAAATTTCGGTTTGCGAACGGCGGACTCGAAATTCCGCAACTGTTCGCGAACAGGCGAACCGCCATTGACTTCAATAGCCAGGCGAACTTTAAAACCAACAGGGACTCTTTCTGGCCACAATAGTTATGGAAAAGTTGTTTCAAGGGGACTAACACCTGGACTGTGGCATGCCGGAGGGGGATCCATGGCAAAACTCCCATGGAAAAATTACATAGTTGATGCAGAGTCTGGTTTTAAGCCATAAAGGGCATAAATCACCTAACATTCCTAAATTGTTTGGAATAACGTGCTTTAAAACATCAGGTATGATGTTGTATGATGTTGTATCGATCAGGTAGTGTAAGGGTTACGCCCGCTTCACAGTGACAGACCAAACTCTCCGTTTAAAGGTACAGTCTACACCAGAATTTTTATTGTTTTAAAAGATAATCCCTTTATTACCCATTTCCCAGTTTTGCATATCTAACACATTTATAATAATATACTTTTAACCTCTGTGATTATCTTGTATCTAAGCCCCTTTTTTCAGTTCTTTTGACAGACTTGCAGTCTAGCCAATCAGTGCCTGCTCCCAGATAACTTCTCGTGCACGAGCACAGTGTTATCTATATGAAATACGTGAACTAACACCCTCTAGTGGTGAAAAACTGTTAAAATGCAATCTGAAAGAGGTGGGCTTCAAGGTCTAAGAAATTAGCATATGAACCTCCTAGGTTAAGCTTTCAACTAAGAATACCAAGAGAACAAAGCAAAATTGGTTATAAAAGTAAATTGGAAAATTGTTTAAAATTACATGCTCTATCTGAATCATGAATGTTTATTTTGGCCTAGACTGTCCCTTTAACGCACCGCAAACAGTCCATTTGCACAACCGCAAACTCCCCATTTGCACAAGGTTGGATAACAAGCTAGCCATGTCCGGTTCCTTGTCCTCACTGATGTTATTGAAGGTCTCTTCTTCCACCCAGCCACGTACAACACCAAGGGTCCCCAAAAGGTGACAACAAGCCCCCTGGGACGCCTGCTGTGTTTGGTCTTCCACCTCCTCAAAGCCACCTTCCTCCTCTGACTCCTCTTCTTCAGACTCCTCTCTCTGCGTTGCCTGTCTCTGCGTTATTATAAGGTGTGTTAAGTAGTACTATTCCTATCAGTTTAATCCCTGTGGTGTCCCCTATCAGGGGACGTGTATATGGCATGGATTTTAGGAACCGGGAGATGGAAAAAGATGCTTGGTCGGTCCTCCTACTTCAAATTTGGGGCACTGCGCGTGCTATCTACTGTGCCACCAGATATGAGTGGTGTGTTAAGTATTACTATTCTTATCAGTTTAATCCCTGTGGAGTCCCCTATCAGGGGACGTGTATATGGCATGGATTTTAGGAACCGGGAGATGGAAAAAGATGCTTGGTCGGTCCGGCCATGAGATAGATAGATTTGATAGATAGATAGATAGATAGATACATAGATTAGATAGATAGATCAATAGATGCAATAGATACATTTGATAGATTTGATAGATAGATTTGATAGATAAATAGATAGATTTGATAGATAGATAATTTCCCAGACAGAGAATTACAAGACGTGCGGTCTGGGACCTATGGTAAGGTTCCCAGAGGCAGTTGCGGCGCCAGGGGACGTGTATATGGCATGGATTTTAGGAACCGGGAGATGGAAAAAGATGCTTGGTCGGTCCTCCTACTTCAAATTTGGGGCACTGCGCATGCAATCTACTGTGCCACCAGATATGAGTGGTGTGTTAAGTAGTACTATTCTTATCAGTTTAATACCTGTTACGTCCCCTATCAGGGTACGTGTATATGGCATGGATTTTAGGAACCGGGAGATGGAAAAAGATGCTTGGTCGGTCCGGCCACGAGATAGATAGATTTGATAGATAGATACATAGATTTGATAGATAGATCAATAGATACATTTGATAGATTTGATAGATAGATTTGATAGATAAATAGATAGATAATTTCCCAGACAGAGAATTACAAGACGTGCGGTCTGGGACCCATGGTAAGGTTACTTCCTTTTGCACAATCGATTACTGGTTGGGGATTGGCTTTTGTGCAAAGAAATTTTGGCCGGGTACCTTCCACTGCGGTGTCCCCTATCAGGGGACGTGTATATGGCATGGATTTTAGGAACCGGGAGATAGAAAAAGATGCTTGGTCGGTCTGGCCACGAGATAGATAGATTTGATAGATAGATAGATAGATACATAGATTAGATAGATAGATAAAAAGATGCAATAGATACATTTGATAGATATGATAGATAGATAGATAGATAGATACGATAGATAGATACGATAGATAGATAGATACGATAGATAAATAGATAGATTTGATAGATAAATAGATAGATTTGATAGATAAATAGATAGATTTGATAGATAGATAATTTCCCAGACAGAGAATTACAAAATGTGCGGTCTGGGACCCATGGTAAGGTTACTTCCTTTTGCACAATCGAGTACAGGTTGGGGATTGGCTTTTGTGCAAAGAAATTTTGGCTGGGTACCTTCCACTGCGGTGTCCCCTATCAGGGTACATGTATATGGCATGGATTTTAGGAACCAGGAGATGGAAAAAGATGCTTGGTCGGTCCGGCCACGAGATAGATTTGATAGATAGATAGATACATAGATTAGATTGATAGATAAATAGATGCAATAGATACATTTGATAGATACGATAGATAGATAGATAGATTTGATAGATAAATAGATTTGATAGATAATTTCCCAGACATAGAATTACAAGACTTGCAGTCTGAGACCCATGGTAAGGTTACTTCCTTTTGCACAATCGAGTACAGGTTGGGGATCGGCTTTTGTGCAAAGAAATGTTGGCCGGGTACCTTCCACTGCGGTGTCCCTTATCAGGGGACGTGTATATGGCATGGATTTTAGGAACCGGGAGATGGAAAAAGATGCTTGGTCGGTCCTCCTACTTCAAATTTGGGGCACTGCGCGTGCAATCTAATGTGCCACCAGATAGGAGTGGTGTGTTAAGTAATACTATTCCTATCAGTTTAATCCCTGTTAAGTGCCTTTTTTTGGTTTGGTTTTTGAAGCCACAGTGCAGCACCAGAGGCCAGAAAAATTTAGCATGTACACATGCCTGAAAAATTAGGTATTGTTGCAGCCGCTGCTGTAGCAGCGGCCAGAAAAATTGATGTTTGTTTCCCAGGCAGAAAGTGCCCTAAAACATTGCGGCTTGAACCCTAGTTGGTGGCGGATAAGTCACGCAAGTCATCCGGCATTCGAAGATAAAATACAGCAGCGTGTGGACCATTTTTAGCCCAAGGCAGCTCATCTCATCAGGCTTTTTTTACTCAAATGTATCGCCCAATGTCAGTCCCTTCGGGATCCATCCCTCATTCATCTTAATAAAGGTGAGGTAATCTAGACTTTTTTGACCTAGGCGACTTCTCTTCTCAGTGACAATACCTCCTGCTGCACTGAAGGTCCTATCTGACAGGACACTTGAAGCGGGGCAGGCCAGAAGTTCTTGTGCAAATTGGGATAGCTCAGGCCACAGGTCAAGCCTGCACACCCAGTAGTCAAGGGGTTCATCGCTCCTCAGAGTGTTGAGATCTGCAGTTAAGGCAAGGTAGTCTGCTACCTGTCGGTCGAGTCGTTCTCTGAGGGTGGACCCTGAAGGGCTGTGGCGATGCATAGGAGTTAAAAAGCTCTGCATGTCCTCCATCAACAACACGTCTGTAAAGCATCCTGTCCTTGCCGGCGTGGTCGTGGGAGTCAGATGATTACTTTCACCTCTTCCCCTGTTAGATTCCCGTTGTGCTGTGACATCACACTTATACGCTGTGTAAAGCATACTTTTTAATTTATTTTGGAGCTGCAGCATCCTTTCCGACTTGTGGTAATTTGGTAACATTTCAGGCACTTTATGCTTATACCGGGGGTCTAGTAGCTTGGACACGCAGTACAGGTCGTTCTCCTTCAGCTTTTTATACGAGGGTCACTCAACAGGCACGACAGCATGAAAGACCCCATTTGCACAAGGTTAGATGCCGAGCTACTCATGTCCCGTTCCTCGTCCTCAGTGATCTCACTGAAGGTATGTTCTTCCCCCAGCCACGTACAACACCATGGGTACCAGATAGGTGACAACGAGCACCCTGGGATGCCTGTTGTGGTTGGTCTTCCTCCTCCTCCTCCTCAAAGCCACATTCCTCCTCTGACTCCTCTTCCTCACAATCCTCTTCCAGCGTTGCTGCTGGTCCAGCAAGCGATGCTGATAAGGCTGTTTCTGGTGGTGATGGTGACCAAAACTCTTCCTCTTCCTCTTCATGCTCATCTACGGCCTGATCCAGCACTCTTCGCAGGGCACGCTCCAGGAAGAAAACAAATGGTATGATGTCGCTGATGGTGCCTTCGGTGCGACTGACTAGGTTTGTCACCTCCTCAAAAGGACGCATGAGCCTACAGGCATTGCGCATGAGCGCCCAGTAACGTGGCAAAAAAATTCCCAGCTCCACAGAGGCTGTCCTAGCCCCCCGGTCATACAAATACTCGTTAACGTCTTTTTCTTGTTGGAGCAGGCGGTCGAACATTAGGAGTGTTGAATTCCAACGTGTCGGGCTGTCGCAAATCAAGCGCCTCACTGGCATGTTGTTTCGCCGCTGGATATCGGAAAAGTGCGCCATGGCCGTGTAGGAATGCCTCAAATGGCCACACACCTTCCTGGCCTGCTTCAGGACGTCCTGTAAGCCTGGGTACTTATGCACAAAGCTTTGTACGATCAGATTATACACATGTGCCATGCACGGCACATGTGTCAACTTGCCCAATTTCAATGCCGCCACCAAATTACTTCCGTTGTCAGAAACCACTTTGCCAATCTCCAGTTGGTGCGGAGTCAGCCACTGATCCACCTGTGCGGCTTTTTCTTGTTGGAGCAGGCGGTTGAACATTAGGAGTGTTGAATTCCAATGTGTCGGACTGTCGCAAATCAAGCGCCTCACTGGCATGTTGTTTCGCTGCTGGATATCGGAAAAGTGCGCCATGGCCGTGTAGGAACGCCTCAAATGGCCACACACCTTCCTGGCCTGCTTCAGTACGTCCTGTAAGCCTGGGTACTTATGCACAAAGCTTTGTACGATCAGATTACACACATGTGCCATGCACGGCATGTGCCCAATTTCAATGCCGCCACCAAATTACTTCCTTTGACAGAAACCACTTTGCCGATCTCCAGTTGGTGCGGAGTCAGCCACTGATCCACCTGTACGTTCAGGGCAGATAGGAGTGCTGGTCCGGTGTGACTCTCTGCTTTCAGGCAAGTCAACCCCAAGACGGCGTGACACTGCCGTATCCGGGATGGGGAATAGTACCTGCGGAGCTGGGGGGGTGCCGTTGATGTGGAGCAAGACGCAGCAGCAGAAGAGGACTCAGCCGAGGAGGTTATGGAAGAGGATTGAGTAGGAGGAGTAGAGGAGGTGGCAGCAGGCCTCCCTGCAAGTCGTGGCGGTGTCAACAACTCCTCCTCTGCAGAGTCACGCATTCAATGCTTGGCAGCCGTCAGCAAGTTTACCCAATGTGCAGTGTAGGTGATATACCTGCCCTCACCATGCTTTGCAGACCAGCTATCAGTGGTCATATTTATCCTTGCCCCAACACTGTGTGCCAGACATACCATTACTTCCTTTCGCACAATCGAGTACAGGTTGGGGATTGCCTTTTGTGAAAAGAAATTTCGTCCGGGTACCTTCCACTGCGGTGTCCCAATAGCTACAAATTTTTTGAACGCCTCAGACTGAACCAGCTTGTATGGTAAAAGCTGGCGGGCTAAGAGTTCAGACAAGCCAGCTGTCAGACGCCGGGCATTGCGGTGACTTTGTGACATTGGCTTCTTACGCTCAAACATGTCCTTGACAGACACCTCACTGTGGGCAGATGAGCAGGAACTGCTCCAGAAGAGAGACGGAGTGGCGGATGGTTGAGAGGGGGCAAGGAGGACAGCAGTGGTTGACGTGGCTGAAGATGCTGGACCAGAAGGAGGATGGCGGCTTTGAGTTTGTGTGCTGCTTCTACTCATGTGTAGTTGTACCTAGGTGGGTGTTGCACTTCCCATGACTCAGTTTCTTTTGGCACAGGTTGTAAATGGCATCGCTGTTGTCAGAGGCAGACACACACAAAAAATGCCACACTGCTGAGCTGTGCGATGACGGCATTCTGGTGGTGGCAACAGCATGCGTTGATTGGCGTGCTGTCTGGCTGACCCTGTGTGCCGATGCATGCTGTCTGACTGTGCCACTAGCTCCTTGCGACGACCTCCCCTTGCTTCCAACTCGTCTCCTCCTCTCTGTCTCCCCATCTGAACTTTCCCCCTGTTCTTCTTCTCTTCTAGCGGGCACCCACGTGACATCCACGAAAGCATCGTCATCATCAACCGCTTCACTTGTATCTGACAAATCAACAAAGGAAGCAGCAGTGGGTACAATATCACCATCATCATCACACTGTACGTCCATGTCTGTAATGCTGCCTGACTGAGACATATCACTGTTATCTACATCCTCTGTCAATGATGGTTGCGCATCACTCATTTCTTCCAACTGATGTGTAAAAAACTCCTCTGACACATCAAGTGAAGCGGCTGTGGTGCTAGTGTTGGTGGTGGCGGCAGGCGGGCGTGTGGTGGTAACTTGAGAGGTGCCCGAAGATAAGCTGGAGGAGGATGGTGCGTCAAGGTTCGGAGCGGAAGCTATAGAAGATTGGGTGTCTTGTGTTAAAAAGTCAACTATATCCTCCTCAGAGCTTTTTGAGTTCATGGGACGTGGCCTCTGAACACTGGGCATTATTCTACGGCCAAAGGGAATCACAGCACCACGACCACGACGGCACCTGCGGGGGGGCCTGCCTTTGCCTGTCATTTTTTTTAAATGTACACTTACACTACTATTAAACAAGATATGAGTGGTGGAACTGGGCAAGTGGGCACAGTATACACTGTGAGCCTGACACAAAAAAGCAGACTGATGTTTCACAGTCCAAAAAGTTTTTATTTTTTTAAATGTACACTTACACTACTATTAAACAAGATATGAGTGGTGGCACTGGGCAAGTGGGCACAGTATACTCTGTGAGCCTGGCACACACGCTGGTAGGCAGGCAACTACAATTAGAATTACACTAGCAGACTGATGTTTCACAGTCCAAAAAGTTTTTTTTTACAAAATTTACACTACTGTTACAAAAGATATGAGTGGTGGCACTAGTTGGCAAGTGGGCCTGGCACACACGCTGGCAGGCAGGCAACTACAATTAGATTACACTAGCAGACTGATGTTTCACAGTCAAAAAAATATTTTTTTTTAAAATTACACTACTGTTACAACAGATATGAGTGGTGGCACTTAGCAAGTGGGCCTGGCACACACGCTGGCAGGCAGGCAACTGCAATTAGATCACACTAGCAGACTGATGTTTCACAGTCAAAAAAGTTTTTTTAAAAAAATTTACACTACTGTTACAACAGATATGAGTGGTGGCACTAGTTGGCAAGTGGGCCTGACACACACTCTGGCAGGCAGGCAACTGCTATTAGATTACACTAGCAGACTGATGTTTCACAGTCAAAAAAATATTTTTTTTTAAAATTACACTACTGTTACAACAGATATGAGTGGTGGCACTTAGCAAGTGGGCCTGGCACACACGCTGGCAGGCAGGCAACTGCAATTAGATCACACTAGCAGACTGATGTTTCACAGTCAAAAAAGTTTTTTAAAAAAAATTTACACTACTGTTACAACAGATATGAGTGGTGGCACTAGTTGGCAAGTGGGCCTGACACACACTCTGGCAGGCAGGCAACTGCTATTAGATTACACTAGCAGACTGATGTTTCACAGTCAAAAAATTTTTTTTTTACAAAAATTTACACTACTGTTACAACAGATATGAGTGGTGGCACTAGTTGGAAAGTGGGCCTGGCACACACGCTGGCAGGCAGGCAACTACAATTAGATTACACTAGTAGACTGATGCTTCACAGTCAAAAAAGTTTTTTTTTTTTTTTTTTAAATACACTACTGTTACAACAGATATGAGTGATGGCACTTAGCAAGTGGGCCTGGCACACACACTGGCAGGCAGGCAAATGCAATTAGATTACACTAGCAGACTGATGTTTCACAGTCAAAAAAGTTTTTTTTTACAAAATTTACATTACTGTTACAACAGATATGAGTGGTGGCACTAGTTGGCAAGTGGGCCTAGCACACACGCTGGCAGGCAGGCAACTGCAATTAGATTACACTAGCAGACTGATGTTTCACAGTCAAATTTTTTGTTTTTTTTAAATTTACACTACTGTTACCACAGATATGAGTGGTGGCACTAGTTGGCAAGTGGGCCTGGCACACACGCTGGCAGGCAGGCAACTGCAATTAGATTACACTAGCAGACTGATGTTTCACAGTCAAAAAAGTTTTTTTAAAAAAAAATTACACTACTGTTACAACAGATATTAGTGGTGGCACTAGCTGGCAAGTGGGCCTGGCACACACGCTGGCAGGCAGGCAACTGCTATTAGATTACACTAGCAGACTGATGTTTCACAGTCAAAAAAGTTTTTTTTTACAAAATTTACATTACTGTTACAACAGATATGAGTGGTGGCACTAGTTGGCAAGTGGGCCTAGCACACACGCTGGCAGGCAGGCAACTGCAATTAGATTACACTAGCAGACTGATGTTTCACAGTCAAATTTTTTGTTTTTTTTAAATTTACACTACTGTTACCACAGATATGAGTGGTGGCACTAGTTGGCAAGTGGGCCTGGCACACACGCTGGCAGGCAGGCAACTGCAATTAGATTACACTAGCAGACTGATGTTTCACAGTCAAAAAAGTTTTTTTAAAAAAAAATTAAACTACTGTTACAACAGATATTAGTGGTGGCACTAGCTGGCAAGTGGGCCTGGCACACACGCTGGCAGGCAGGCAACTGCTATTAGATTACACTAGCAGACTGATGTTTCACAGTCAAAAAAGTTTTGTTTTTTTTAAATTTACACTATTGTTACAACAGATATGAGTGGTGGCACTAGCTGGCAAGTGGGCCTGGCACACACGCTGGCAGGCAGGCAACTGCTATTAGATTACACTAGCAGACTGATGTTTCACAGTCAAAAAAGTTTTTTTTTACAAAATTTACACTACTGTTATAACAGATATGAGTGGTGGCACTAGTTGGCAAGTGGGCCTGGCACACACGCTGGCAGGCAGGCAACTGCTATTAGATTACACTAGCAGACTGATGTTTCACAGTCAAAAAAGTTTTTTTTTACAAAATTTACACTACTGTTACAACAGATATGAGTGGTGGCACTAGTTGGCAAGTGGGCCTGGCACACATGCTGGCAGGCAGGCAACTGCAATTAGATTACACTAGCAGACTGATGTTTCACAGTCAAAATTACACAGGCAAAAAAAAAAAAAAAGATGTTCTAGCCCTAAAAAGGGCTTTTTGGGGTGCTGTCCTTACAGCAGAGATCAGATGAATCCTTCAGGACTGTAGTGGACACTGAATACACTAGCCTAGCTATCAATTTCCCTATAAAATCAGCAGCAGCTACACTATCCCTCCTCTCACTAAGAATGCAGGATCAGAATGAATCTAAAATGGCTGCTGCTCAGGAGCTGGGAGGGTCTGGGAGGGAGTGTCTGCTGCTGATTGGCTAAAATGTGTCTGCAGACTGTGAGATACAGGGTCAAAGTTTACTCAATGATGACGAATAGGGGGCGGATCGAACATCGCATATGTTAGCCCGCCGCAGCGAACGCGAACAAGCTATGTTCGCCGGGAACTATTCGCCGGCAAACTATTTGCGACATCACTACTGCCAAATCCCGGTTCCACACAGCTTAGTCCTAGCTGGGCTCTTAGTGTTGCTTGTAAAAACGCCTTGGGAACCACTGTTATAGTTTGCAAGGGATAATGGCCGCTCATTCGATGTGTGTGAGAGACCAGGTGAGCATAATATAACGGCTGGTTGTAACGGATGAGCCAAATCTGCTTAAACGATAAACGGGAACATAAGATTTCACCATCCAAGATGAAATAAATCAGCCATCCAATGCGCCAAGGTTGAAGGTATAAAATATAACTTTTATTGGCAAATGCAGGTAAAAGTTCTCGTAATTTAATACATATATATCAATATCAAAGCTTGTGAACCAATTAGCCGCTATTCACCATTCCAACATGTTTCGTGCCTGAACCGGCACTTCGTCAGCGATAGGGTTAACTGTGATTGGTTCAATTTAAAAAGCATACAATAGCCTATCATGAATGACTTGGATCTTTAAGCCTATCAGGTCATGTGGTACTCTACACGTCATGAACTTATTTCAGCAGTATAGGTCCACATTCAGAAAGGAAATCTTGCATGCATTAAAAGTTTAACATTTGAAATGAACTCCTATACAGATAGGTGATATTAGAAATGTGACCTGGGATTAAACGGTTTCGTTATCGGAACTTTTTATCAGTAACAGTCATTACTGTGAATCTCACTCTATTGTTACAGATTCGTTACTATGTTAGCAAGTGTATAGCAAATGAATAACTAAAATACACTTGCAAAATGTACAAAGAGAGATACACATTATTGTGAGAGATCCTAGATAATATTAGCATTGTTTGCTTTACTTTTGCATTACGATGTCCAATACAAAAGCCATAATTGGGCTTATTATGTTGTTAGGAAATGTAAGTGATACTAAGTGAACTGTAGAATGTGATACAAATTTACTATTTAGATATCATTAGAGCCTATCCACAAAGAATCAATTCATAATAGTGGTATCTTAGTTAATAAGCGGCAGTAATAAAAATATCTTAGGTAATATATGTGTTGGAACACTAATATTGTATAGAAATAACTTAATTTAAAAATCTTAACTAAGGTAAAATAATACTGATAATAACGAAATAATAGTGGCAAGTATATCACAAGTTTGACACATTTTTTAAATCACACATATTAGTATTATAGCGAATTAACACAGTATATGATGTTTGCCATAGTTCTCGCAGCCTGTATTTTCACTTATATTATATACGTTATGCTGCAGGACACAGCAAAGCAATCTGTGTCTTATTGTATTGTGTTGTTAGCCCATTACACATATAATATACTTGCCACTATTATTTCGTTATTATCAGTATTATTTTACCTTAGTTAAGATTTTTAAATTAAGTTATTTCTATACAATATTATTGTTCCAACACATATATTACCCAAGATATTTTTATTACTGCCGCTTATTAACTAAGATACCACTATTATGAATTGATTCTTTGTGGATAGACTCTAATGATATCTAAATAGTAAATTTGTATCACATTCTACAGTTCACTTAGTATCACTTACATTTCCTAACAACATAATAAGCCCAATTATGGCTTTTGTTTTGGACATCGTAATGCAAAAGTAAAGCAACCAATGCTAATATTATCTAGGATCTCTCACAATAATGTGTATCTCTCTTTGTACATTTTGCAAGTGTATTTTAGTTATTCATTTGCTATACACTTGCTAACATAGTAACGAATCTGTAACAATAGAGTGAGATTCACAGTAATGACTGTTACTGATAAAAAGTTCCGATAACGAAACCGTTTAATCCCAGGTCACATTTCTAATATCACCTATCTGTATAGGAGTTAATTTCAAATGTTAAACTTTTAATGCATGCAAGATTTCCTATCTGAATGCGGACCTATACTGCTGAAATAAGTTCATAACGTGTAGAGTACCACATGACCTGATAGGCTTAAAGATCCAAGTAATTCATGATAGGCTATTGTATGCTTTTTAAATTGAACCAATCACAGTTAACCCTATCCCTGACAAAGTGCCGGTTCAGGCATGAAACATATTGGAATGGTGAATAGCGGCTAACTTATTCACTAGCTGTGATATTGATATATATGTATTACATTAAGAGAACTTTTACCTGCATTTGCCAATAAAAGTTATATTTTATACCTTCAACCTTGGCGCATTGGATGGCTGATTTATTTAATCTTGGATGGTAAAATCTTATGTTAGTGTAACTTAGGTTAGGTTTTATTTTACAGGTAAAATTGTATTTATTTTAGCTAGGTAGTTATTACATAGTTAATAACTATTGAATAACTATTGTACCTAGTTAAAATAAATACAAACTTGCCTGTAAAATAAAAATAAACCCTAAGATAGCTACAATGTAACTATTAGTTATATTGTAGCTATCTTAAGGTTTATTTTATGGGTAAGTATTTAGTTTTAAATTGGAATAATTTAATTAATGATAGTCATTTTATTTAGATTTATTTAAATTATATTTAAGTTAGGGGGTGTTAGGGTTAGGGTTAGACTTAGGTTTAAAGGGTTAATACATTTAGAATAGTGGCGGCAACGTTGGGGACGGCAGATTAGGGGTTAATAAATGTAGGTAGGTGGCGGCGATGTTGGGGGCAGCAGATTAGGGGTAAACAAACTTTATGTTTACGAACTTTATGTAAGTCGGTTTGCGGTAAGGCCAAACAAGTGTGCGGTGCCCCTATACCTGCAAGACTTGTAATTCCAGCAGGCGTAAAAAAGCAGCGTTAGGACCTGTTAACGCTGCTTTTTTACCTTAATGCACAACTCGTAATCTAGCCGTTTGTTTGTACCTTGAAAATATTTATTTCAGGTACTCATATAATTTATCATTTGCACCATTTCTACAGAAACAGACATAATTTAACTAACCTCTCCCTACAGCTTAAACCATCCATTACCAGTTTTTTTTTTTGCTCTTTTTTAATATTTGCTAATTCTAATTTATCTTTTGTAAGAAGTGGAAACTTTTACTCCCTATTCAAGGTCAGGTTTATAAGGGATTTATGTAGAATCAGTGAACCCCCATGCATTGCTAAAATGTAATCTAATGAACCAGTGTAATCATAAAATCAACTCATTCATTTTTATTTTAAAATGTATTCATTTTTATCTTAAAATGTAACAATATAAATAATGTATAAAATTGACAAACTACAGTAACTGAGCAAACAAAATATTTAAAAAAGTTAAAGGGACATGAAACCAATTTTTTTTTCTTTCGCGATTAAAAGAAAAGTTGTTTAAAATCACATTCTCTATCTAAATCACGAAAGAAAAAAAAATGGGTTTCATGTCCCTTTAAGTTAAACAGAAACATGTGAGAGAATACCAACAAATCAGATATGGAAACAGTTTAAAGGGACATGGTATCCAAATGTTGAAGCACATGAAAGTGATGCAGCATATCTGTAAAAAGCTGACTAGGAAGTATCAACTGATCATCTCTATGTAAAAAAAAAATCCTAAGTATTCACAGCCCACCATAAAGAGACTTTAACCCTTAACGACTGACGACGTGCAGGGTACGTCCTCTAAAAAAATACAATTACCCTGCACGTTGTCGGTCTAGGAAAGCGGTGGAAGTGATCCTGATCGCTTCCAGCCACTTTCCGGTTATTAAAGTGATGCATCGAGGCAGGGCGGGGATAGCTGGGGCATGCACTAAGGAGCGCGCATGCACGGGGAGGGAGCAGGTGGGAACCGCTACACTACGGTAAACATTTATGTGAAAGTGGGAGAAAGGGGGGAGGGAATGGTTTTAAAAAAAATAACTAAGGGATCTGGGAGGGGGTGGGGGGGTTGATCTTTGGGCGGGGGGAAGCTAAACTATGGAAAAAAATATATATATATTTTTTTTTTTAAATGATTTTATTGTAAACTGGGTACTGGCAGACAGCTGCCAGTACCCAAGATGGCCCCCAATAAGGTAGACCGGGAGAGTTAGAGAGCTGTTTGGGGGGGATCAGGGAGGTTGGGGGCTAAGGGGGGATCCTACACAGCAGCATATGCCATAATTGCACAAGCTGTTTGTAAATAATTTCAGTGAGAAACCTAAATTTGTGAAAAATGTAACTTTTTTTTTTTATTTGATCGCATTTGGTGGTGAAATGGTGGCATGAAATATACCAAAATGGGCCTAGATCAATACTTTTGGTTGTATTCTAAAAAACAATATATACATGTCAAGGGATATTCAGGGATTCCTGAAAGATATCAGTGACCCAATGTAACTAGCGCTAATTTTGAAAAAAAGTGGTTTGGAAATAGCAAAGTGCTACTTGTATTTATGGCCCTATAACTTGCAATAAAGTAAAGAACATGTAAACATTGGGTATTTCTAAACTCAGAACAACATTTAGAAACTATTTAGCATGGGTGTTTTTGGTGGTTGTAGATGTGTAACAGATTTTGGGGGTAAAAGTTAGAAAAAGTGTGTTTTTTTTAATTTTTTCCTCATATTTTCTCATTTATTTTAAAGTAAATGATAAGATATGATGAAATAATGATATCTTTAGAAAGTCCATTTATTGGCGAGAAAAAAACGGTATATAATATGTGTGAGTACAGTAAATGAGTAAGAGGAAAATTACAGCTAAACATAAACACCGCAAAAATGTAAAAATAGCCTTGGTCCCAAATGGACCAAAAATGTAAAAGTGTTCTGGTCACTAAGGGGTTAAGCAGCCAATGAGGATCCTAGTCCCCAGGACTTGCAAGGGAGTGTGCATCTGGCATGTGCAGCACAGTCATCTTATTTCCCTATTTATTTTAAGGAAGTTAACTATGAAATCTCACAAGATGTCAGTGAAATCTCATGAGATCAAAGCAAAGCATAACCTCAGCACTGCTGATGCTGATTAGCTATTGTTTTTTGTTTTGTTTTTTGTTTTTTTTGGGTGGCTCAACTTGCAGCTGAAGTATAACTGTTGCAAGAGCACTTGCTATTGTGAGCTAAAGAAATTTTAAGGTAAAATCTCTTCCTTTTTTACATAGAGATGTTCAGGTGATATTCTCATGTCAGCTTTTTACAGTTATGCTGCATCATTTTCAAGTGATTTAGCATATGAGTATTATGTCCCTTTAAGTAAAATCCCTTCCAAAATAAATTAAAGGGATTTTAAACTGCTGGATACAGCTACAGTAGCATAATTAGTAGTCACTATGGTGTTGTTTTTTCTTCTTGTGCCTGCAGCTCTTTTCAAAGCTTTTTCCCTTTTTTAACCCCTTACAAGTGCTGGTTAGCGAAGCTCTGCATCTTCACACTTGGCCCCGCCATTTTGGAACTTAAGGATGTTTGCACACTGTAACAGAAAGAGGGCGCATTTAAAGATCCACGATATTGTTGTCTACTTGATGTGTCGTAGTATTCACTTCAGTTTAGCCCGTACAATCCACAGAGGGGGTGTACATTGTTGCAGTGGCTGCATTGCTCTATATTATTCATGAGGGCTATTGTATATTTCTTAAAGGGACAGTCTAGTCATAATTAAACTTTCATGATTCAGATAGGGCATGCAATTTTAAACAACTTTCCAATTTACTTTATCATCAAATTTGCTTTTTTTCTCTTGGTATTCTTTGTTGAAAGCCTAATTGGAATCATGCTAATTTCAAAGCCCTTGAAGGCCGCCTCTTATCTTAATGAAGTTTTACAGTTTTTCACAGCTAAAGAGTGCTAGTATATGTGTGCCATATAGATAACAATGTAATCAGTCATGTGGAGTTATTTATGAATTAGCACTGATTGGCTAAAATGCAAATCTGTAAAAAGAACTAAGATAAGAGGCAGTCTGCAGAAGCTTATATACAAGGTAATCACAGAGGGGACAAGTACATTAATATGACTGAGATAAGGAGCAGTCTGCAGAAGCTTAGATACAAGGTAATCACAGAGGTAAAAAGTATATTAAAATAACTGAGATAAGGAGCAGTCTGCAGAGGCTTAGATACAAGGTAATTACAGAGGTAAAAAGTATATTAATATACCTGAGATAAGGGGCAGTCTGCAGAGGCTTAGATAAATGGTAATCACAGAGGTAAAAAGTATATTAATATAACTGAGATAAGGGGCAGTCTGCAGAGGCTAAGATAAAAGGTGATTACAGAGGTAAAAAGTATATTAATATAACTGAGATAAGGAGCAGTCTGCAGAAGCTTAGATACAAGGTAATCACAGAGGTAAACTTTACATTAATATAACTGAGATAAGGGGCAGTCTGCAGAGGCTTAGATAAACGGTAATCACAGAGGTAAACGTATATTAATATAACTGAGATAGGGAGCAGTCTGCAGAGGCTTAGATACAAGGTAATCACAGAGGTAAAAAGTATATTAATATAACTGAGATAAGGGGTAATCTGCAGAGGCTTAGATACAAGGTAATCACAGAGGTAAAAAGTATATTACTATAACTGAGATAAGGGGCAGTCTGCAGAGGCTTAGATATAGGATAATCACAGAGGTAAAATGTATATTAATATACCTGAGATAAGGGGCAGTCTGCAGAGGCTTAGATAAATGGTAATCACAGAGGTAAAAAGTATATTAATATAACTGAGATAAGGGGCAGTCTGCAGAGGCTTAGATAAATGGTAATCACAGAGGTAAAAAGTATATTAATATAACTGAGATAAGAAGCAGTCTGCAGAGGCTTATATACAAGATAATCACAGAGGTAAAAAGTATATTAATATAACTGAGATAAGAAGCAGTCTGCAGAGGCTTATATACAAGATAATCACAGAGGTAAAAAGTATATTAATATAACTGAGATAAGGAGTAATCTGCAGAGGTTTAGATACAAGGTAATCACAGAGGTAAAAAGTATATTAACATAACTGAGATAAGGAACATTCTGCAGAGGGTTAGATACAAGATAATCACAGAGGTAAAAAGTATATTAATATAACTGAGATAAGGAGCAGTCTGCAGAGGCTTAGATACAGGATAATCACAGAGGTAAAATGTATATTAATATAACGGAGATAAGGAGCAGTCTGCAGAGGCTTAGATAAATGGTAATCGCAGAGGTAAAAAGTATATTTATATAACTGAGATAAGGGGCAGTCTGCAGAGGCTTAGATACATGGTAATCACAGAGGTAAGAAGTCTATTAATATAACTGAGATAAGAAGCAATCTGCAGAGGCTTATATACAAGATAATCACAGAGGTAAAAAGTATATTAATATAACTGAGATAAGGAGTAATCTGCAGAGGCTTAGATACAAGGTAATCACAGAGGTAAAAGTTTATTAATATAACTGAGATAAGAAGCAGTCTGCAGAGGCTTAGATGCAAGGTAATCAAAGAGGTAAAAATTATATTAATATAACTGAGATAAGGAGCAGTCTGCAGAGGCTTAGATACAGGGTAATCACAGAGGTAAAAAGTATATTAATATAACTTAGATAAGGAGCAGTCTGCAGAGGCTTAGATACAAGGTAATCACAGAGGTTTAAAGTAAATTAATATAACTGAGATAAGGAGCAGTCAGCAGAGGCTTAGAAACAAGGTAATCACAGAGGTAAAAAGTATATTAATATAACAGTGTTGGTTATGCAAAACCGAGGAATTGGGAATAAAGAGATTAAATATCTTTTTAAACAATACAAATTCTGTTATAGACTGTCCCTTTAATGCCTCTTTAACAATGAGATAAAGTTTTTAATAACCATAGAATGTAAGTAGCGCAATGCTACTGTATCAATTTGTTTTGCTAAGACTGTTTTATGTATCTGTCTATTTTTACCATAAATAAAGTTAATTGTACACCTCTCCCATGTACCCACTGTAATGGAATTTTTCTGCGCTTTACAAAGAATTTGTAACAAATTTATAAAAAAACATCAAGGGCCAGGTAAGTATTTAGTTTTAAATAGGAATAACATAATTTATGTAAGAACTTACCTGATAAATTAATTTCTTTCATATTGGCAAGAGTCCATGAGCTAGTGACGTATGGGATATACAATCCTACCAGGAGGGGCAAAGTTTTCCAAACCTCAAAATGCCTATAAATACACCCCTCACCACACCCACAATTCAGTGTAACGAATAGCCAAGCAGTGGGGTGATAAAGAAAGGAGTAGAAAGCATCAACAAAAGAAATTTGGAAATAATTGTGCTTTATACAAAAAATCATAACCACCATAAAAAGGGTGGGCCTCATGGACACTTGCCAATATGAAAGAAATTAATTTATCAGGTAATTTCTTACATAAATAATGTTTTCTTTCATGTAATTGGCAAGAGTCCATGAGCTAGTGACGTATGGGATAGCAATACCCAAGATGTGGATCTCCACTCAAGAGTCACTAGAGAGGGAGGGAATAAAATAAAAACAGCCATTTTCCGCTGAAAAGATTAATCAACAACCCAAAAAAATAAGTTTATTTTCATAATCGAAAGAAAAAACTTAAATCAAAAGCAGAAGAATCAAACTGAAACAGCTGCCTGAAGAACTTTTCTACCAAAAATTGCTTCTGAAGAAGCAAATACATCAAAACGGTAGAATTTAGTAAATGTATGCAAAGAAGACCAAGTTGCTGCTTTGCAAATCTGATCAAGTGAAGCTACATTCTTAAAAGCCCATGAAGTGGAGACTGATCTAGTAGAATGAGCTGTAATTCTCTGAGGTGGGGCCTGACCCGACTCCAAATAAGTTTGATGAATCAAAAGTTTCAACCAAGAAGCCAAGGAAATAACAGAAGCCTTCTGACCTTTCCTAGGACCAGAAAATAAAACAAATAGACTGGAAGTCTTCCTGAAATCTTTAGTAGCTTCCACATAATATTTCAAAGCTCTTACCACATCCAAAGAATGCAAGGATCTTTCCAAAGAATTCTTAGGATTAGGACATAAAGAAGGGACAACAATCTCTTTATTAATGTTGTTAGAATTCAAAACCTTAGATAGAAATGGAAAAGAAGTCCGCAAAACTGCCTTATCCGGATGAAAAATCAGAAAAGGAGACTCACAAGAAAGAGCAAATAGATCAGAAACACTTCTAGCAGAAGAGATGGCCAAAAGGAACAACACTTTCCAAGAAAGTAGTTTAATGTCCAAAGAATGCATAGGTTCAAATGGAGGAGCCTGTAAGGCCTTCAGAACCAAATTAAGACTCCAAGGAGGAGAAATTGATTTAATGACAGGCTTAATAGAACTAAAGCCTGTACAAAACAGTGTATATCAGGAAGTATAGCAATCTTTCTGTGAAATAAAACAGAAGAGTGGAGATTTGTTCTTTCAAGGAACTTGCAGACAAACCCTTATCCAAACCATCCTGAAGAAACTGTAAAATTCTAGGAATTCTAAAAGAATGCCAGGAGAATTCATGAAAAGAACACCATGAAATGTAAGTCTTCCAAACTCTATAATAAATCTTTCTAGAGACAGATTTACGAGCTTGTAACAGAGTATTAATCACTGAGTCAGAGAAACCTCTATGACTTAGAACTAAGCGTTCAATTTCCATACCTTCAAATTTAATGATTTGAGATCCTGATGGAAAAACGGACCTTGAGATAGTAGGTCTGGCCGTAACGGAAGTGGCCAAGGCGGGCAACTGGACATCCGAACCAGATCCGCATACCAAAACCTGTGTGGCCATGCTGGAGCCACCAGCCACACAAATGATTGTTCCATGATGATTTTGGAGATCACTCTTGGAAGGAGGACTAGAGGCGGGAAAATGTAAGCAGGATGATAACACCAAGGAAGTGTCAGCGCATCCACTGCTTCAGCCTGTACATCCCTGGACCTGGACAGGTATCTGGGAAGTTTCTTGTTTAGATGAGAGGCCATGAGATCTATCTCTGGAAGACCCCACATCTGAACAATCTGAGAAAATACATCTGGATGGAGAGACCACTCTCCTGGATGTAAAGTCTGGTGGCTGAGATAATCCGCCTCCCAATTGTCTACACCTGGGATATGTACTGCAGAGATTAGACAGGAGCTGGATTCTGCCCAGGCAAGTATCCGAGATACTTCTTTCATAGCTTGGGGACTGTGAGTTTCACCCTGATGATTGACATATGCCACTGTTGTGATATTGTCTGTCTGAAAACAAATGAACGGTTCTCTCTTTAACAGAGGCCAAAACTGAAGAGCTCTGAGAATTGCACAGAGTTCTAAAATATTTATTGGTAATCTCACCTCTTAAGATTTCCAAACCCCTTGTGCTGTCAGAGATCCCCAAAACAGCTCCCCAACCTGAAAGACTTGCATCTGTTGTGATCACAGTCCAGGTTGGCCGAACAAAAGAAGCCCCTTGAACTAAACAATGGTGATCTATCCACCACGTCAGAGAGTGTTGTACATTGGGATTTAAGGATATTAATTGTGATATCTTTGTATAATCCCTGCACCATTGGTTCAGCATACAAAGCTGTAGAGGTCTCATGTGAAAACGAGCAAAGGGGATCGCGTCCGATGCTGCAGTCATGAGACCTAAAACTTCCATGCACATAGCCACTGAAGGGAATGACTGAGACTGAAGGTGCCGACAGGCTGCAACCAATTTTAAATCTCTCTTGTCTGTTAGAGACAGAGTAATGGACACTGAATCTATCTGGAAGCCTAAAAAGGTGACCCTTGTCTGAGGAATCAAGAAACTTTTTGGTAAATTGATCCTCCAACCATGTTTCTGAAGAAACAACACTAGTTGATTTGTGTGAGATTCTGCAGTACGTAAAGACTGAGCTAGTACCAAGATATCGTCCAAATAAGGAAACACTGCAATACCCTGTTCTCTGATTACAGAGAGTAGGGCACCCAGAACCTTTGAAAAGATTCTTGGAGCAGTTGCTAAGCCAAATGGAAGAGCAACAAATTGGTAATGCTTGTTTAGAAAAGAGAATCTCAGAAACTGATAATGTTCTGGATGAATCGGAATATGAAGGTATGCATCCTGCAAGTCTATAGTGGACATATAATGTCCTTGCTGAACATAAGGCAGAATAGTCCTTATAGTCACCATCTTGAAAGTTGGTACTCTTACATAACGATTCAAAATTTTCAGATCCAGAACTGGTCTGAATAAATTTTCCTTTTTTGGGACAATGAATAGATTTGAATTAAACCCCAAACCTTGTTCCTGAAGAGGAACTGGCATGATTACCCCTGAAGACTCCAGGTCTGAAACACACTTCAGGAAAGCCTGAGCTTTTACTGGATTTGCTGGGATACATGAGAGAAAAAATCTTGTCACAGGAGGTCTTACTCTGAACCCTATTTGATACCCTTGAGAGACAATGCTCTGAATCCATTGATTTTGGACAGATCTTATCCAAATATCCTTGAAAAACCTTAATCTACCCCCTACCAGCTGAGCTGGAATGAGGGACGCACCTTCATGCGGACTTAGGTGCTGACTTTGGTTTCCTAAATGGCTTGGATTTATTCCAATTTGAGGAAGGCTTCCAATTGGAAGCAGATTCCTTGGGGGGAGGACTGAGTTTTTGTTCCTTATTCTGACGAAAGGAACGAAAACGGTTGGAAGCCTTAGATTTACCCTTAAGTTTTTTTATCCTGAGGCAGAAAAACTCTCTTTCCCCCAGGGACAGTTGAAATGATAGAATCTAACTGAGAACCAAATAAATTATTACCTTGGAAAGAAAGAGATAGTAATCTAGATTTAGATGTCATATCAGCATTTCAAGATTTAAGCCACAAAGCTCTTCTAGCTAATATAGCTAAAGACACGGATCTAACATCAATTTTGATAATATCAAAAATAGCATCACAAATAAAATGATTAGCATATTGCAGTAAGTGAACAATGCTAGATAAGTCAGAATTCAATTCCTGTTGCGCTAAATTTTCCAACCAGAAAGTTGATGCAGCCGCAACATCAGCCAAAGAAATTGCAGGTCTGAGAAGATGACCTGAATATAAATAGGCCTTCCTTAGATAAGATTCAAGCTTCCTATCTAAAGGATCCTTAAAAGAAGTACTATCTTCCATAGGAATAGTGGTACGTTTAGCAAGAGTAGAAATAGCCCTATCAACTTTGGGGATTTTTTCCCAAAACTCTATAGATTTTGCTGGTAAAGGATACAATTTTTTAAACCTTGAAGAAGGAATAAAAGAAGTACCTGGCTTATTCCATTCCTTAGAAATCATACCAGAAATAGCCTCAGGAATAGGAAAAACCCCTGGAGAAACCACAGGAGGTTTAAAAACAGCATTTAAACGTTTATTAGACTGAACGTCAAGAGGACTGGTTACCTCAATATTCAAAGTAATTAACAGTTCTTTTAATAAAGAACGCATATACTCTATTTTTTTTTTTCATATCATTTTTATTATATATTTCAACACGTTTATACATTTTCATATAATTTCAAAGGAACAAGTAAAAAGAATAGGCAAACAATTGAAAAACCAGGCATCCATACATATAAGCAAAAAAAAAAAAGCAAAAAAAAAAAGCCCTCTGATATTTTATGAGCTTTTCCGGTCCATATTAACCTGATTAATAAGTTTAAATCTATTAATCCTTGATCTTTAAAGTTTTTCTGTTGAAATATGTTTATTTATTTTTTCTTCCTCCTATGTTATCTCAAATTCAAGACAACTACTAACAATGAAAAACAAAAAACAAAAAATGAACAGCACAAAAAAAAAAAAAAGGGGGGAATTTCCTCATTCTTCTTCTCTCCCCCCCCCCCCAACAACTCCCCTGAGTCTTGTCCAGTTACCATATCTCCAATAAAACCAGCTCTGTATTTTGAAAGGGAAATATAATATGGTCTATCTCTGTGTTTGGGAGGGATTTAATAAATGGTGCCCATTTACCAAAGAATTTTCTAATGTCAGATTCATTATTAATATTCGTGTCACGTTGTTCTAAGATACATTGTTTTTTAAGGTAGTTTTTTATTTCTGCCACACTGGGTATTTCTTTCGTCTTCCATTTTTTAAATATTAAATATCTGGCTGCCAAGATAGATACACTTTTTATCTTTTCATTCAATTGTTGTTCTATCTGATTGTCAAAACAAAATATGATTAAACTTGCCGACAGCTCCAGAGGAGAAATCTTAAGAGAAGTATTGATCCAATATTCAAGTTTGCGCCAGAATTGCCTGATCAAGGGGCATTTAAACATCATGTGTATAATATCCGCCGCGACCAAGGAACATTTAGGACATTTAAAAAAATTAGTGTTCTGAAGCTTATGGCCTTTTTCTGGTGTATAGTGAAATGTATGTGATAGCTTAAGATGTGCTTCTCTCCATGTCGCTGAGAAAGTGGCCTGTGCCACTTTATGAATGGATTTTTGGATAAATTTACAATCAATATGATCCTGAGCCATAATTAGTCTCCAATCTTGAGCAGTCTTCTCTAAAGTGTGTTTCCCTTCTCCGGCTCCTAAAAGATAATAACAATAAGAAATAGACATGCGACCCTTCTTAAGTAACGTGTGCCAGTCCTCTAGATCTCCCAATTCCCATTTCCACTCTCCCTCCTTCATTAGCTCGAATGCATAATGCCTTACTTGCAGAAATGCAAAAAACTCCTTATTAGAGAGATTAAAACTATTTTTAATTTCTTCAAATGTTTTGATACACTTAGACTCTTCATCAATAAATTGTATTATCGTATTCAGTCCCGCTGATTGCCAGTTTTTAAAGATTGCAGAGTCTAATCCGGCTTGGAATAATGGGTTCCCCATAAGGGGAAGATATTTAGAGACCTTACAGTTGAAAGAAAGAAGCTTCCCTATCTTCCACCAAGCTTTTAATGGATTAAAGATCGCTTTAATTTTCTTGATTCTGGGTGGCATACCTTTTGGATAACAGTGCAGCAATGCACGTGGGAGGTATGGATCGCAGATACTTTCTTCCAATGCATTGTTCAAGACATAATTGTTGCCGGAGATCCAATCTGCCGCAATACGTGCTAAAAAAGCAAGATTATAAAGCCGCAGGTCGGGTAATGCAAAACCTGCAAATATTTTGGCATGTGTTAATTTGTTCAAGGCTATCCTGGGTTTTCTCTTCTGCCAAATGAAACTTCTAAGCCAGCTATTTAGGCTTTGGATGTCCCTATCAAAAAGTATTAATGCTGTATTTTGTAATATGTACAATAGTTTAGGAAGGAGGACCATTTTGAACAGGGCTATCCGTCCTGAAATAGAGAGGGGTAAGTTTTCCCAACATCTAAGTTTATCTTTAATTATTGTCAGAATTGGGGGGATATTAAAGTTATATAAGTCAAGTGGGTTCGTAGGTATTGCTATACCTAAATACTTAAATGACTCCTTGAGTGTTCTAAACGGGTTGTTCAGAAAAGAGTCTTTATTCTTTTGGAGCCAATAGATCTCTGATTTCATAACATTTGTTTTGTAGCCAGAAAATAGCCCAAATTGGTTAATAATTTGTAAGAGCTTGGGTATATTAACCTTAGTATTTGACAGATAGACAAGGATGTCATCAGCGTATAAAGCTAATTTCATCTCCTGTCTACCTATCACAACACCTTCCAGCTGTGACCTAATCCTGATGGCCAATGATTCGATACACAGATTAAAAAGTAGAGGAGAGAGGGGATATCCCTGCCTAGTACCTCTACTAAGCACGATTTGTGAAGAGACAATGTTATTGACAATTATACTAGTAGAAGGGAGGTTGTACAAATTTAAGATGAATTTAGGAAAATTTTCTTTAAACCCAAATTGACCCAGAGAAGTAAAAAGATGATCATGCTGTATCGAATCAAATGCCTTCGCCTCGACAATTGCCACAATGGCTATGTCTGGGGTTTGTTCTCCTCCCCCCCCTCCTTCCTTTCAGCATTATAGAAATATTCTGTTACCACTAAGACCTCTCTGATTTTTGCTGAGGAATTCCGTGAATTTAAGAAGCCTGCTTGATCTTTGTTTATAATATTCGGCAATATCCCCTGCAATCTCTTGGCCAGAATAGACATAAAAACCTTGTAGTCAACATTTAATAAGGCTATCGGTCTATATGACTCCCTTTGCGCTGGATCTTTTCCGCCTTTGAGAATGAGAGTTGTAAAGGAAGCAGAGAAAGCTTTCGGCACCATTTCTCCTTTAATATACATAGCATTGTATAAATTATTAAGATGGGGCGCAATCTCTAATGACAAAATCTTATAAAATTTACTTGGTAAGCCATCCGGCCCTGCGGCCTTGTTAGTGGCAAGTTCAGAAATCACTTTCTCTACTTCCTCCACCCTTATCGGAGCATTAAGAGTTTCTATTGCTTCTACAGATACCTTGGGGCAGCCAATTTTACTCCAGAAATCCTCTGCCTGCATTGAATCAGATTTTCTCGGGGAGTATACCTCTTGATAATATTTGGCCATTTCTTTATGTATGTCTGTACTCTCCGTAAGAAGCTTCCCGTCTACAAGAAGTTTTTCGATAGATGATGACTTTTTGTCATTCTTAACCAAGTTTGCGAGTAATTTACCAGATTTATTTCCGTATCTATATAGTTTAGATTGTAGGCATATACTCTATTTTAAATAAATAAGTAGATTTGTCAGTGTCAATGTCTGAAGAAGGATCTTCTTTATCAGATAGATCCTCATCAGAAGAGGATACATTATTATGTTGTTGGTCATTTGAAATTTCATCATCTAAATGAGAAGTTTTAAAAGACCTTTTATGTTTATTAGAAGGTGGAAATGCAGACAAAGCCTTCAGGATAGAATCAGAAACAAATTCTTTAAAATTTACAGGTATATCATGCACATTAGAAGTTGAAGGAACTGCAACTGGCAATGTACTATTACTGATGGATACACTATCTGCATGTAAAAGTTTATCATGACAACTATTACAAATGACATTCAGTGAAATAATTTCTACAGTGCAAATGCACTTAGCTTTGGTAGAACCGATGTCAGGCAGCAATGTTCCAGCAGAAACTTCTGAGGCAGGATCAGATTGAGACATCTTGCAAAATGTAAGAGAAAAAACAACATATAAAGCAAAATTATCTATTTCCTTATATCACAGTTTCAGGAATGGGAAAAAATGCAAATAGCATAGCCCTCTGATCAATGGGGTATTGAAATAATTAAAAAGTTTGGCGCCAAGTATGACGCACAACGTAACTTAAACTTTTTTTTGCGCTAAAAATAACTGGAAATGACACACTTGCGCAACCGTGTGAAAGGTCTCGGCATCAAGTATGACGCCGGAAATGACGAAATTGCGTCATTGACGTATTTTTCGCACCAAAAATATTTTCGCGCCAAGAATGACGCAATAAAGTTTAGCATTTGACTCACCCGCGGGCCAAATACCGCCCCCAATTTGCAAGAAGTAGTCAAATGAAAAAAAGACTAAACCCCAGGAAAGAAATAAATTCTTAAAAAAATGTTTATATTCCCCAAATAAGAAACTGACAGTCTGCAGAAGGAAATACATGAACCTGACTCAAGGCAAATATAAGTACAATGCATATATTTAGAACTTTATATAAATGCATAAAGTGCCAAACCATAGCTGAGGTGTCTTAAGTAATAAAAAACATACTTACCCAAAGACACCCATCCACATATAGCAGATAGCCAAACCAGTACTAAAACAGTTATCAGTAGAGGTAATGGTAAATTGAGAGTATATCGTCGATCTGAAAAGGGAGGTAGGAGATGAATCTCTACGACCGATAACAGAGAACCTATGAAATAGACCCCGTTAGGGAAATCCTCGTATTCAATAAGTGATACTCCCTTCACGTCCCTCTGACATTCGCTGTACTCTGAGAGGAATCGGGCTTCAACAATGCTGAGAAGCGCATATCAACGTAGAAATCTTAGCACAAACTTACTTCACCACCTCCATAGGAGGCAAAGTTTGTAAAACTGAATTGTGGGTGTGGTCAGGGGTGTATTTATAGGCATTTTGAGGTTTGGGAAACTTTGCCCTTCCTGGTAGGATTGTATATCCCATACGTCACTAGCTCATGGACTCTTGCCAATTACATGAAAGAAAATCTGGTTAATGATAGTAATTTTATTTAGATTTATTTAAATTATATTTAAGTTAGGGGGTGTTAGGGTTAGGGTTAGACTTAGGTTTAGGGGTTAATAAATTTAATATAGTGGCAGCGACGTTGGGGACGGCAGATTAGGGGGTTAATAAATATAATGTAGGTTGTGGCGATGCCTGGAGCGGAAGATTATGGATTAATAAGTATAATGTAGGTGGCGGCGATGTTAGGGGCGGCAGATTAGGGGTTAATAAATATAATGTAGGTTGCGGCGATGTTATGGGTTAATAAGTATAATGTCGGTGGCGGCGATGTTAGGGGCGGCAGATTAGGAGTTAATAATATTTAACTAGTGTTTGCGAGGTAGGAGTGCGGCGGTTTAGGGGTTCATATGTTTATTATAGTGGCGGCGATGTCCGGAGCGGCAGATTAGGGGTTAATAATTTTATTTTAGTGTTTGTGATGCGGGAGGGCCTCGGTTTAGGGGTTAATAGGTAGTTTATGGGTGTTAGTGTACTTTTTAGCACTTTAGTTATGAGTTTTATGCTACGGTTTTGTAGTGTAAAACTCATAACTACTGACTTTAAAATGCGTTAGTAATCTTGACGGGGTAGGGTGTACCGTTAACTTTTTGGCCTCCCAGGACAGACTTGTAATACCAGCGCTCTGGAAGTCCCATGGAAAAAAGGGTTTACAAAGTTTACGTAAGTTGGTTTGCCGTAAGGCCAAAAAAGTGTGCGGTGCCCCTAAACCTGCAAGGCTCATAATACCAGCGTGAAAAAGCAGCGTTAGGACCTGTTAACGCTGCTTTTTCAGCTTACCGCAAAACTCGCAATCTAGCCGAAAGTTATAACAGAAGTGAAAATTTGTATTAAGATTCTCCTTGAAAAATAAAGAAACGTGTTTTATCTTTACCACAAAATGCACTTAAGGGGGTAAAATAAGGGGGGCTGATTTATGAGGGTACATATATCTCAAAAACCGACAATGTTACAGACGTGAAAATTGGTATTTAGAATCTCCTTGAAAAATAAAGAAACATCTGTTTTATCATTTCCCCAACATCCACTTAAGGGGGTCAAAAGTGTGGGGCTGATTTATGAGAATACCTTAATTTTAAAAACCAAAGTTGTTACAGAAGTGAAAATTGGTATTTAGATTCTCCTTGAAAAATAAAGAAACATGTATTTTACCATTTCCCCAAGATCCACTTAAGGGGGTCAAAAGTGGCGGGCTGATTTATGAGGATAACTATGTCTCAAAAACCAAAGATGTTACAGAAGTGAAAATTGGTATTTAGATTCTCCTTGAAAAATAAATAAACACGTATTTTGCCATTTCCCAGAAATCCACTTAAGGGAAGTCAAAAGGGCGGGGGGGGGGGGGGATTATTTGTGAGGAAACCTACATCTCAAAAACCAATGATGTTTTTGATTCTCCTTGAAAAATAAAGAAACAATTTGTTTTACCTTTTTACCAAAATCCACTTAAGGTGGGAAGGGGTTCAAAAGTGTAGGGTTGATTTATGAGGATACCTATATCTCAAAAACTGACAATGCAGTCAAAAGGGGGGGGGGGCTGATTTATGAGGGTACATTTATCTCAAAAACCGACGATGTTACAGAAGTAAAAATTGGTATTTAGATTCTCCTTGAAAAATAAAGAAACTCATGCTTTACCATTTCCCCAACATCCACTTAAGGGGTTCAAAAGTGGGGGCTGATTTATGAGAATACGTTAATCTCAAAAACCAAAGTTTTTACAGAAGTTAAAATTGGTATTAAGATTCTCCTTGAAAAATAAAGAAACAGGTGTTTTACCATTTTCATAAAATACACTTAAGGGGGTCAAAGGTGGGGGGCTGATTTATGAGGGTACATATATCTCAAAAAAAGACAATGTTACAAATGTGACAATTGGTATTTAGATTCTTCTTGAAAAATAAACACATTTTTAACCATTTCCCCAAAATCCACTTAAGGGGGGTTAAAAGGGGGCTGATTTATGAGGATACCTATATCTGAAAAACCGTTGATGTTACAGATGTGAAAATTGGTGCTTAGATTCTCCTTTAAAAATAAAGAAACACATGTTTTACCATTTCCCCAAGATCCACTTAAGGGGGTCAAAAGTGGGGGGCTGATTTATGAGGATACCTATATTTCAAAATCCAAAGATACAGACTTGAAAATTGGTATTATGATTCTCCTTGAAAAATAAAGAAAAAATTGTTTTACCTTTTTACCAAAATACACTTTGGGGGGGGTTTAAAAGGGTGGGGCTTATATATGAGGTTACCTATAATTAAAAAACTGACAATGTTACAGAATTGAAAATTGGTATTTGGATTCTCCTGGAAAAATAAAGAAACACTTGTTTTACCATTTCCCCAAAATCCACTTAAGGGAGTCAAATGTAGGGGGTGATTTATGAGGATACCTATATCTCAAAAACCAAAGATGTTACAGACGTGAAAATTGGTATTTAGATTCTCCTTGAAAAATAAAGAAACATGTGTTATCATTTCCACAAAATACACTTAAGGGGGTCAAATGTAGGGGCTGATTTATGAGGGTACATATATCTCAAAAACCGACGATGTTACAGAAGTAAAAGTCAGTATTTAGATTCTCCTTGAAAAATAAAGAAACAGGTGTTTTATCTTTTCCCCAAGATCCACTTAAGGGGAGTCAAAAGTGGGGGGAAGATTTATAAGGATATCTACATCTCAAAAACCAATAATGTTACAGATGTGAAAATTGGTATTTAGATTCTCCTTGAAAAAAAAAGAAACATGTTTTACCATTTCCCCAAGATCCACTTAAGGGGGTCAAAAGTGCGGTGATGATTTATGAGGATAACTATATCTCAAAAACCAAAGATGTTACAGAAGTGAAAATTGGTATTTAGATTCTCCTATAAAAATAAAAAATAAATATGTGTTTTACCATTTACCTCAAATCCGCTTAGGGGAGTCAAAAGTGGGGGACTGATTTATGAAGATACCTATATCTCAAAAAAATTATAATTTTACAGATGGGAAAATTGGTATTTAGATTCTCCAAGAAAAATAAAGAAACAAAATACACTTAAGGGGGTCAAATGTGGGGGTCTGATTTATGAGGGTACATATATCTCAAAAACCGAAGATGTTACAGAAGTACGGTGTCCATTTTAGGACATCCTTGCTCCCTCCTCCAATACTCCCTCCTCCATCCTTTAAAACTCCATGATCCCTCCTGCAAAACTCCCACCTTTCTCCACCCTCCTGTAAAACTACCTCCTCCATCCTCTAAAACTCTATGCTACCTCCCTGTAAACTCCATTGTACCTCAGTTATCAGACATCAGTTATCAGGAATCAGGTGTCAGACATCAGGTATCAGACTTAGGTGTCAGACATCAGGTATCAGACATCAGGTGTCAGACATCAGGTATCAGACATCAGGACTCAGGTGTCAGACATCAGGTGTCAGGAGTCAGACATCAGGAGTCAGGCATAAGGTGTTAGGTCTCAGGTGTCAGACATCAGGTATCAGGACTCAGGTGTCAGACATCAGGTATCAGGTGTCAGACATCAGATCTCAGGTGTCAGACATCAGGTATCAGACATCAGGTATCAGACATCAGGTTTTAGGTGTCACGGTGTATACCTCTTTAAGGACTGCACTCCACCTACTCATTACCACCTGTATATAGGAGGGGTTCAGACATTCAGTTACTGCTTGATTATTGACACAGCTTGAGAAGTGTGTGTGTCTAAACCAGCTCCTGACCTGTACTCTAAAGCAAGATTTTCACTTCTAATGTATTTCAAGCCTATATTTTGTTGCTTTTTAACAAAGCCTTAACTATGCTGCAAGAACGTGCAAATTGTAGACTGCTTCTCCTTACCTTAACTTAGGTTACTCTCTAACATATTCTGCTTTCTTCCTGCTTCAACAAAATGACAGAGTAATAGATTTCCTGGCTCCAACCGTTGACTCGGCATCCCCGCTTGTCAGCTGAATACGCTGACGTCACACGCTGCCGACAGAGACACCCAGCGTGTCAGCCTGCTCACATCTGATCCTCAAACAGCTGAAAACACCGCAGACGCTTCTCGGATCAATAGCAGAGTCGGATTGTCCCGATCAACATACAAACCACCACGGGGCAGGAATAAAAACCGCAAGTATCAACCACATTTATTATATTGTCTGTGAAGAAGCTATTTAACCGTGTGGGGACTCTTTGTATATAAAACTGAACTTTCTAATTATATAACCTTACGCAATCTAAAGGAATGAAGTGGACGTGTAAGTATTATAGAATATTACTTATATTTAAAGTCTGAATAAGCTTTAAATCATTCAAATAAGACATTATACGATATTAACCTCTTCCAGTGAAAGTAAGGTTAAGATTTCAGACAACAGCCTTTTGTCATCTGTGCTGACTTATTAAACATATATCAGCTGATCTAAATATTGCCTTCCCATTCACTCATTGGGAAAGGCATTTAAGCTACACACCTCAAACTAGTGAAATTTGGTTACATCTATAACACAGAACAGGGTGGCTTCACCACATTAGGTGTCAGATGTCAGGTATCAGGTGTCAGTCATCAGGTATCAGACGTCAGGTGTCAGGTATCAGGTGTCAGACATCAGATCTCAGGTATCAGACATCAGGTGTCAAACATCAGGTATCAGGACTCAGGTTTCAGACATCATGTGTCAGGAGTCAGACATCAGGTATCAGACATCAGGTATAAGACGTCAGGTATCAAATGGCAGGTATCAGGTGTCAGACGTCAGGTATCAGATGTCAGGTATCAGGTGTCAGACATCAGGTCTCAGGTGTCAGACATCAGGTGTCAGACATCAGGTATCAGGACTCAGGTGTCAGACATCCGATATCAGACATCAGGTGTCAGACATCAGGTATCAGACATCAGGACTCAGGTGTCAGACATCAGGTGTCAGGAGTCAGACATCAGGTATCAGACATCAGGTATCAGACGTCAGACTTCAGGTATCAGATGTCAGGTGTCAGACATCAGGTCTCAGGTGTCAGACATCAGGTGTCAGACATCAGGTTGAAAAAATATCTGTTCGTAATGTATTTGCATTTTTTCATCAGGCAATCATATAATCCTTCAACTATCAATGCCATCCTATTATATTTTTTCTAAAATATTAGCTATCTACAGTCAGAAGCTTATATAGCGCAATCATAACTTTTTTTTATATATGTTATACTTGATATTGTAAAGATTTACGAAAAAAAAAAATATTTATTTTTTTAGCTTGTAGTATATAAACTCCTGAACAGATATATATCACAACATTTTCAATATATACAAGGATGTCTTTGATATTTCATGGATTGTGTTGTAATATTGTGCGATTTACGGAAAAAAAAAACATATTTGTTAAAGGGCCACTGTAAGTAAATATTTTCTATGCCTGTTACTAACTAACTACCCCAAATACGCTTTTTATCAATAGCATTTCATTAACATATCTCTACCGTATATCAGAAATCTTGTCTGCAAATTTAATTGTTTTCCAAACCCACTCCGTGGGTATCCTTTGCTCTGTACCAATCCGTTTACAATACCTAGGTTTCAAAATGGCGCTTTAAACACAAAGGCCTAGATTTAGAGTTGGGCGGTAGCCGTCAAAACCAGCGTTAGAGGCTCCTAATGCTGGTTTTGGGCTACCGCTGGTATTTAGAGTCAGTCATTAAAGGGTCTAATGCTCACTTTGCAGCCGCGACTTTTCCATACCGCAGATCCCCTTACGTCAATTGCGTATCCTATCTTTTCAATGGGATCTTTCTAACGCCGGTATTTAGAGTCGTGGCTGAAGTGAGCGTTAGAAATCTAACGACAAAACTCCAGCCGCAGAAAAAAGTCAGTAGTTAAGAGCTTTCTGGGCTAACGCCGGTTCATAAAGCTCTTAACTACTGTGCTCTAAAGTACACTAACACCCATAAACTACCTATGTACCCCTAAACCGAGGTCCCCCCACATCGCCGCCACTATATTTAAATTTTTTAACCCCTAATCTTCCGCTCCGTACACTGCCGCCAACTACGTTATCCCTATGTACCCCTAATCTGCTGCCCCTAACACCGCCGACCCCTATATTATATTTATTAACCCCTAATCTGCCCCCCTCAACGTCGCCTCCACCTGCCTACACTTATTAACCCCTAATCTGCCGAGCGGACCGCACCGCTACTATAATAAAGTTAATAACCCCTAATCCGCCTCACTCCCGCCTCAATAACCCTATAATAAATAGTATTAACCCCTAATCTGCCGACCTAATCTCGCCGCTGCTGTAATAAATGTATTAACCTCTAAAGCTAAGTCTAACCCTAACACTAACACCCCCCTAAGTTAAATATAATTTAAATCTAACGAAATAAATTAACTCTTATTAAATAAATTATTCCTATTTAAAGCTAAATACTTACCTGTAAAATAAACCCTAATATAGCTACAATATAAATTATAATTATATTGTAGCTATTTTAGGATTTATATTTATTTTACAGGTAAGTTTGTATTTATTTTAACCAGGTACAATAGCTATTAAATAGTTAAGAACTATTTAATAGTTACCTAGTTAAAATAATTACAAATGTACCTGTAAAATAAATCCTAACCTAAGTTACAATTAAACCTAACACTACACTATCAATAAATTAATTAAATAAAATACCTACAATTACCTACAATTAAACCTAACACTATACTATCAATAAATTAATTAAATACAATACCTACAAATAACTACAATTAAATAAACTAACTAAAGTACAAAAAATAAAAAAGGACTAAGTTACAAAAAATAAAAAAAATATTTACAAACATTAGAAAAATATTACAACAATTTTAAACTAATTACACCTACTCTAAGCCCCTAATAAAATAACAAAGAACCCCAAAATAAAAAAATGCCCTACCCTATTCTAAATTACAAAAGTTCAAAGCTCTTTTACCTTACCAGCCCTTAAAAGGACCTTTTGTGGGGCATGCCCCAAAGAATTCAGCTCTTTTGCCTGTAAAAAAAAACATACAATACCCCCCCAACATTAAAACCCACCACCCACATACCCCTAATCTAACCCAAACCCCCCTTAAATAAACGTAACACTAAGCCCCTGAAGATCTTCCTACCTTATCTTCACCTCGCCGGGTATCACCGATCGGTCCTGGCTCCGAAATCTTCATCCAACCCAAGCGGGGGCTGGCGATCCATAATCCTGTGACTGAAGAGGTCCAGAAGAGGCTCCAAAGTCTTCATCCTATCCGGGAAGAAGAGGCGATCCAGACCGGCAACCATCTTGATCCAGGCGGCATCTTCTATCTTCATCCGATGAGGAACAGCTCCATCGTGAAGACCTCCAGCGCGGACCAATCTTCTTCCTCCGACGTCCAACTGAAGAATGACGGTTCCTTTAAGGGACGTCATCCAAGATGGCGTCCCTCGAATTACGATTGGCTGATAGGATTCTATCAGCCAATCGGAATTAAGGTAATCGGAATTCGAGGGACGCCATCTTGGATGACGTCCCTTAAAGGAACCGTCATTGGCCGCAGAACTCTAAATCTAGGCGAAAGTTATTGGTTTAAGTATTTTGAACACTCAGTGCTGAAAATAGTGAGCAGGATAACATGACATCATCGGCGAATAAAATATATAACTTTTAGAACGTTATGAAACTTCGTTTTGGAGAAAATATAGGTCAGTAGGTTTTAATTAATGTTTATTAACTTTAATATGTTAGTTGTTTAGCTTAAAAATTATAACAGAAAGTAATCCTTTAAATTTCAAAAATATACATTTTAGCTTGTAGTATATAAACTCCTGCACAGATATATATCACAACATTTAAAATATATACAAGAATGGCTTTGATATTTCATGGATTGTTTTGTGATATTGTGTGATTTACTGAAAATCTATATATTTCTATATTTGTTAAATTTCAAAAATATACATTTTAGCTTGTAGTATATAAACTCCTGAACAGATATATATATCACTACATTTAAAAAATATACAAGGAAGGCTTTGATATATCATGGATTATGTTGTGATATTGTGCTATACCTGAGCTATGATATCTGAAGCATGAGAATGGATGGAGTTTCTTAGGAGGCAGGATGGAGTTTGTTAGGAGGGAGGAGGGAGTTTGCTAAGAGGGAGGATTCCTAACTCCCTCCTCCCTCCTAACAAACTCCCTCCTCCCTCCTAACAAACTCCATTCGTTCTCATGCATCAGACATCATAGCTCAGGCACAGCACAATACCACAACACAATCCATGAAATATTAAAGTCATCCTTGTATATTTTTTAAATGTTGTGATATATATCTGTTCAAGAGTTTATATACTACAAGCTAAAATGTATATTTGTGAAATTTTACAAATATATATATTTTTTTCTTTCATAAATCGCACAATATCACAACACAATCCATGAAACATCAAAGCCATCCTTGTATTCATTTTAAATTTTGTGATATATATCTGTTCAGGAGTTTATATACTACAAGCTAAAATGTATATTTTTGAAAAATAAAAAAAATAAAAAGATTTTTTCGGAAATCTTTACAATAACAAATATAACATATAAAAAAAAGTTATGATTGCGCTATATAAGCTTTTGACTGTGGATTGCTAATATTTTAGAAAAAATATAATAGGATGGCATTGAAGGATTATATGATTGCCTGATGAAATAAATGCAAATACATTATGAACAGATATTTTTTCAACCTGATTTCTGACACCTGATGTTTGACTCCTGACACCTGATGTCTGACACTTGATGTCTGACACCTGAAGTCTGACACCTGACGTCTGATACCTGAGACCTGATGTCTGACACCTGATGCCTGACACCTGAAGTCTGACACCTGACGTCTGATACCTGAGACCTGATGTCTGACACCTGAGACCTGATGTCTGACACCTGATACCTGAAGTCTGACAACTGATGTCTGATACCTGATCTCTGACATCTGATACCTGATGTATGATACCTGATGTCTGAAACCTGATGCCTGATACCTGATGTCTGACACCTGATGTCTGAGGCCTGATGTTTGAAATCTGAGTCCTGATACCTGATGTCTGACACCTGAGACCTGATGTCTGACACCTGACACCTGATACCTGATGTCTGATAACTGAGGTACAATGGAGTTTTCAGGGAGCTAGCATAGAGTTTTAGAGGATGGAGGAGGAAGTTTTACAGGAGGGTGGAGAAAGGAGGTAGTTTTGCAGGAGGAAGCATGGAGTTTTAAAGGATAGAGGAGGGATTTTTGGAGGAGGGAGGAGAAAGGAGGGAGTTTTGCAGTAGGGAGCATGGAGTTTTAAAGGATGGAGTAGGGAGTATTGGGGGAGGGAGGAGAAAGGAGGGAGTTTTGCAGGAGGGAGCATGGATGTCCTAAAATGGACACCGTACAGGTATTTAGATTATCCTTGAAAAATAAAGAAACACATGTTTTATCATTTCCACAAAATACACTTAAGGGGGTTGTTATGAGCTGCTTATTCTATTTTCTTTATTTTATATGTCTAACCAAACTTTTCTTTTTACTGAACTCTTCTCTGAAACTGCAGATATATTACTTCTGTATTTTCCAGCAATTCACTTATAACCTAATAAGCTACGTATCTGCATTTTTCTACCAACTTGCTTCTAACCTAATAAATTACACATACATATAACTTTGTTTTGGCTTTTTCTCATAGATTGTTTTCTAAATGTCCTAAAATCAAGGCCTCTTTGTCTAGAATTATTTTTCCAACCCAATTAGTATCTGGCCAAATTCCAAGAAAGCATATCTTACTAATTCTAACATAGAGAACCATTTTTTTTAGCAATCACAAATCACGTCAGATTTATTGGCCAATCATTATCAGCCAATTAGCTCTCTGCTTTGTAAGTTACTGTAATAGTATAAAAATGCATGTATATGAAAATGTGGTAGTCTTGTGTTGCTGTGTTTTGTGCTGGGACACTGTTGCAACAGTGTAATAAAGATTGCCTCTCCTAAGGTGAGCCCTTGTTTGATAAATATCTGGTCTGGACTTCTTTATTACTGCACCTGAGATGAGCTCACTCACGACAGTAACTTGGGGACTCTGGTGGGACGTGCTTCAGGTCGACCTTCCATGCCTCCCTGGCTGGGAACCCACATCTGCGCGCAAGGTTTTGTCTTGTTGGCCAGGGAGTCCTGGGGGCGATAAGGGATTATGTCCTGAGGAACAGACCACAAACAATGGACACAATCTACCCCTTGGACCAGTCTGTGAGTGTCTCCTTGTCTTTTGTGTTCAAGTATGTGTAATATATGTTGTGTCTTTTACCCTGTTTTTGTTTTATATACTGGATCACTATTAAATTCAGTGGGACATCTGTCTGGCAGTTAAACACCATTAGGGTGCCAGCCCACTATAAAATAAAGTTTCAGGTGGTAGGTATTTTTTTTTTTTTTTTAAATATATTTTTATTAAAGTTTTGAAAAAAGGAATACAGGTATAAAATATCAGTGTTCATAACGTTATTATATCATAAGTAAAAGCATAAGAAGGGCATTATGCCCTCTTGAAATCACATATTCTTGAATAAGTGAGGGATAGCGGGATAATGGGGTAGGGTAGGGATCAGTGGGGGAGGGAAGATGGGGGGAAATGAGCGGATGGTTAGGACTCAGGTGGAGACCTATTATATGTGTAATAAATGTAAGTAAGGGCGTGGCCAATTAACTAGGTGTCATGGGTAGCTGTGTTGGGTTTCCAGTCAGTATCGTATTGCTCTTTCCAATCTGCCCAGACAAGCTCAAACAGATCAGATTTATTTAATTTATAGAAAATATCCTTTTCCATGGTATATATATATATGCCATATTATTACAGACCACTGGCCAACTAGGGGGTAACTCCTTTTTCCACGAACATGCTATGGAGTATTTAACAGTCATAAACAAATAGATACAAATATATGCTTGATGTTTAGGTAGGGTATGGATATTTAGGTAAAGTAGAGCTGAGGCAAACGATACAGAAAGCGGGATACCAATGCGCTTTAGGACTTTAAAGCATTTCTGCCACAAAGGCTGAATCACAGGGCACTCCCACCAGATATGGCAAACATTGCCTCTGTGGCCACAGTTTCTCCAACACTCGGGGGACACACTCGGAAACATCTTTGCTAGTCTAGTGGGTACATAGTACCAGTGGGATAAAAGTTTGAAGTAAGTCACATACAACGTTGTACAGTGGATGGCCTTCTGTGTCAAAGAGCCGGCTCGCTCCCACACATCAGGGAGAACCTGCTTTCCTATCAGTGTCTCCCATAGGGACAGATGGGCAGGTGTTTCAGGGCGTTGTGTGCCACCAAGAAACATATAGTGAAGGGAGAGGGGCCTACGCAACCTATCTCCCTTAACCCAAATAGACTCCCAGATGGTCAGCAGCCTAGCAAGATCCGGCTTGAAGCCCCAGCTGTTTAAGAAGCTCTTGATCCTGTGATATTCAAAGGTCAGATAAGGAAGCGTCTGGACATTCCCACTTATTTGGGAGAACTGTTTGAAAGAGTCCTGGGGGGTTGAGGACCAAAGGTCCGATACAAGGTTAATTCCCAGTTGCAGGTGGTAGGTATTTTACAGAGGCAGAAATAGTGATCCAAGACATATCGTGACTTGAGACTATAGTGCTAATCTCTCCTGCTAAGCAGGGACGTTGAGGAAGTGTCCGTCCGGTAACTGCAGGGACTTGACTATAGTGCTAATCTCTCCCGCTAAGCAGCGACGTTAAGGAAGTGTCCGTCCGAAAACTGCAGGGACTTGATTAGGGATTAAAGTGAGGTGTGGATTTTGAGGAGTTAAAGTGCCCCTGTTTTTGGTTGATTTTTTGTAGACTGGGCACTTTGTCATCAAAATTTACATTCACTTTAAGGAACAGGGATATAATAATGTAATCCCGGTTGTCTAAAGTAGACAAAGACTCTCCCCTTGCTAAAGTATATGCAAATTAGGGAAAACTCAGTACTGCTTGGTTATAAAAAAAAAAGAATATACTTTATACTTTGTGCACAGAGCTCTGAGTTTCCTATACTCTCGGCCTTGATCCTGAATTAAGGTGGCTGAGATTTGGGTCCTTTGAGCTCTCTAAATTAATTGCCCTCCGCAATCTTCTGGTTGATATATGCCCTGACCAGATGGACTACTATTATCTTTTTGAGAAGAGCAGGGTTGCGGACATCAAAACTCAAATGAAAATGTGTTTTCTGTGTCACTAAAAGTTTGATGTATGTTAAAATTGCATAAGAATATATGCTGGGAGTGAAATATTTGAGGTATGCGAGTTGATATGATTTTTGTGTACAATCGCTGCAAAAGAAAGCTGGCCTTATTGTTTGATGTAGGCGAGAGCTGTGTGTGTGTATAAGGGATTCTTAGCTAAGACATTTCTCACTGTAATGATTTGCTTGTTATTGCTGTAACTTGGTTTTAAAGTCTAATGTATGTTCTTAATTTTGTGTGCCAATAATAGCATTTTTTTTAGTTTTAAGTGATATTTGTTTTATGCATGGGCTGATTAGAGATTTAATGTGTTTCCACCTGTTTTAGGCATATAAAATATATTGTTTTTGCAAGTGAAGTAACTAAGGACTTTGTAAGTGCGATGGTGTGTGATTTTTGGTCATGCTCTAGTAAATATGAGAGTTTTTCTGGTATATATGGTAAATATGAGTTGATTTAAGTATGTTGTATTTGCAAGATTTTTGCAAGGAGTTAGTGGAAAAGATAAAATAAGGTTATAAGCTGTATATGATTAAATATATCTAAATTATTTGGGTCTGTTTCTTTTGCAATAAATATTTAAGTATATGCAGGTTGTGATGCAGTGGGGAGGGGGAGTTTTGATGGTAAATATGACAATAAGGTTAAATATATAATATACATGATAAATGGTCAGCCCTTGTGGGGACAGTGCACTGTAAAGTTGTTTTTATATTGATGCATTTTCAATGACTTGTTATACAGGCTTCATAGTATAAAATGTAGGAGAAATTGCATTTGCGAGTTTATTTGTAAATTTGAAGTAGCTGGTTTTGTGCTTTTAAAACACAGTTATTGCAATGGGTTGAATTTTAGATAATAAGCATATTTCATTGTGTTCCTTATCTTATATTTGTCTGTAAAATCGGAGCTCAGTGCTTAGACAGAGCAATGGAAAATTGTCATTTTATTACTTAAAGGATCAGTTCACTCATGTGAAAGGAGTTCATGAGCAGCAATAACACCATATTAACAAGTAAAGAAGATAATACATAAATGTAGTAGTTTATAAAATATATTATCTTTTAACATTTTTTGTCTTCTTTGCAGTTCAGCTAAATGTCCCTGGAATGCCCTGATAAAAGGGCACTGCTACAATACTCTATTACCCCGCCCCATGGCCAATCAAAGTGATTTAGTAAATGATATGCTAAAGACAGTAAACCTCCAATGTGCACACACAATCAGCAGCTAACAAAATAAATTAAAATATCACTCCCCACACTTTACATTTAACTGTCTCTGGGGGCATAATAATTGCATAAGACCTGGATGATTTTCTATATTTTTTTCTTTAGTTTGTTTTACAATAGTTTGGTTACATAATCAAATTGTGCAGACCTTTCCTTGTATATATATAATATAAAACCTGCCGTTTAAATAGCAGACATTTAGGCAGTGTAAATCAAACCTCTCTGTAATGCAAACTGAACTGATGACCGCTGCCTGCAGTCTTTGTGCTGCAATCTGTGAGACTAGCAGTGGGAAAAAAAAGAGTTATATTTGCTTTCCAGCTGATTGAGGCTTCATGCCGATTTGGATTTCACTTCTGAGTTGAATACATACAGTTCTGTGTAAAAGTCTTTTCTAATACAGGAGTGGAATTGCATGTTGCAAACGTTTTCTTTTTCTCTTCAAATAAGTTGCAAACTGAGAGATATCACTGACCTGAATGTATTCAAGCTCTAAAAAAAAACTGCTCACTGCTCAAAACGGAGTCAGGGGGTGGAGCAAGTGCTATGCACAGAAGGCAGGGAAACCAAAAAAAAATTTAAAGGGTTACTGGCACTGAAGTTTATTGTATGTTCAGCACTAGTATATTTAACTATGTCAGCAGTTTCAATTCAAAATATTCTTAATTTGGGTAAACTGTCCCTTTAACTATCCTGCACCCCACTGTGAGTGTGGTTTCTTATGCTGGCTTGTTTACTTAGGCTGATTGATAGCTGAGACTCCAGTATAAAACTTTTACTATAGGTGGGAATACCACAGGCTAAATCAGTAATTTCAAATGTCAAAATAGAGGAATGGAGCTTGTACAGGGACATTCTTTACACATTTATGTGCCACACCACACGCAGTACACCTCTTACTCAATCAGAAAAATACACAACATTTTTTAAACCAATGTCTCACTAGGTATGAGACATTGCTTCTTGTACCTTCTAATATCACTATCATCCACTGTACCTCTCTCAACCTGGCAACTTTGTTACCTCAGCCTGATGATGGTACCCCACACCATGACTGTTTATCTGTATCTCTCTTTTCCTCCAAACCAAGGGATGACCTCTCTGATGTGCCTCTACCTAACCTGGATTGGACACTGTTCTGTGATGGAAGTTTGAGGATGGTGAATGTTTCTGCTGTAGTCATGACAGATTCTGTTATAGAGGCCGAGCCCCTCCCATCTCACTACAGTGCCCAAGCGGCTGAGCTACATGCACTCACACTTGCTTGTCAGCTCTCAAAGGACAGGTCAGTAAACATTTACACTGATAGTAAATATGCTTTAGGGATTGTACACGCCACTGGTCAATTATGGAAATTAAAGGGTTTTTAAACTTCTGCTGGTACCCAAATTGCCAATGCACCACAAGTTTCTGCACTCCTTGACTCAATCCATTTACCCACTTCCATCTCTGTCATGCATTGCAAAGCACACACCCACTCACAGGAACCCATTTCACTTTGTAATAGTTATGCTGATCAAATTGCGTAGCATGCAGCTTCTCTGCCATTTATCCTTCTCTCATCCCCACTCACAAACCTCACCCTCTTGACACTACATTGTCTTCTCTTTACACTTCTCTTCCTGAACAAACTGTTCACCTCTGGACTATTCTTGGTCTTACCTGTGACTCTTTTGGTATCTGGTCCAATCCAGATGGATGCCCTGCTCTACCTCAACCACACCTGTCTCATATGCTATCCTTTCTGCATAACCAAACACACTGAGGTACCACACAACTTGCTGAAACCCTTAACAGACAGTGGTTTGCCCCCCCCCCATCAAGCTGCAAAATGAGTTGTATTGAATTGTAAGACATGCTCAATTCAATCCAAGGGGGGAACTAAAGGCCCACCAGGCGGGCGCCCATGGGAATTTCAACCTTTTGAACATTTACAAATTGACTTTTCTGACATACCTCCCTGTAGGGGTTTCAAACATTTACTTGTGATAGTGGACCAACTTACTGGATGGGTCGAGGCCTTTCCTACTAGAACTGTGAAAGTCCAAGAAGTTGCCAAGTGAATGCTAAAAGAACTCATACCCAGGTTTGGCCTCCCCAGAGTAATTGAATCTAACAGAGGAACACATTTCACAAGTAATATTACTCAGCAACTGACATTAGCCTTAGGCTTTACTTGGCATCTCCATACCCCTTGGCATCCAGAAAGCTCAGGCTAAGTGGAAAGAAAGAACCAGACCCTAAAACAGACTATTGCTAAAATTTGTTCTCAAGCAAGCCTTAAATGGGTAGATGCTTTGGCCCTAGCACTGTATGGGACTCGCACAAACCATAGGGGGACCCTCAAGCTCTCACCATATGAACTGTTGTTTGGTAGGCCACCTCCTTTGTATAGTGCCAACACCTTACACCTGCCTGACCTTGCGGTGGGTGATGTATAACTAACTGCTTATCTTTTGCAACTGCAAAAGCAATTACATTCTCTCCACAGACATGCCTCTCTCTCTCAGTCTTTGCCATTGGACGTGACTGCACATCCCTTCCAGTCAGGTGACTTCATTTTAGTCCAGACCTATCAAAAAAAGCCACTGCAGCCTCTCTGGAAAGGTTCTTACTGGTTTTGCTGACTACTCCAACAACTATTAAAGTTGCCAAGGTCGACTTTTGGATCCACTACTCCAGGTGTAAAAGATACAGCCCAGAAAAAGAAGCAGCATGCAACGGAGCAAAGAAAGAAGAAGCTAGTGCAACCAAGGCCTCTGAAGAAGGGGTAACCAAGACCCCTGACGACAAGTGATTAATTCAGACCCTTCCTGGTTTGAAACTCAGACTAACCAGAAATAGTAAAATCCCACTATCTGAATGAATGAAACTGAAAGATTTGTCTTCCTTACTCTTATTTTCATTGTCTCACTCCTCTGTTATCTTGAGTAACATTCCTCAATATGTCTCCTTTGTTTTGTGTCACACTTTTGACCATGCTCTCTTACTCTATTTCCCAATATGTGTCTCCTGGTCAGTGTGTTTCTTCTAAGTCTTTTACTAAATACTCCTGTTCTGGTTACCTTGTATCTGTGGCAGTTTTCCCTCCCACTACTAGCTGCCCAACAAGTAATTATACTCAAAGTTTGCAATAAAAGTCCTAAGGGTTTTGTTATCCAGTCTATTTGCATAGCCCCCACTACTGAATGTGGTTTGAAAATTATGGAGTGGGTAGCTGAGAAACGAAAGTTACCCCTCCTTGCTTGGTGTTCCCATATAACTACCTTTGCAACAACCCCTTTTGTTTCCTCCAGGGCCCCAATTGTACTTTTGTTTCCCCATCCCTTGTACAATCTTTCCTTAACAGACCACCCCCTTGGTTGTATTGGATATGTGGACAGACAGCGGTGTCAGTCCTCCCTGGTAACTATACAGCCATCTGCTTCCTGGGTGTGGTAACCCCAGCTGTCCATGTTGTTCCCATGCTGCCCTTGGGCCCAATTCACAATAAACGTGAATCTGGAAGCTCTCTGCTCCTCCTTGTCCAACAGTATGCTGGAGATTCAACTGGTCGAGCTATCCTCCCGGCCGTTGGTGTCTACCTGAATCATCAGGACATCATCATGTTATCTGTGATACTACAGACCTTCATGAATGAGAGTGCAGGAATTGTTCAGAGTGTGCGCCAAGAGTTGAAGCAGCTTAGACAACTAGCATTGCAGAATAGGATGGCCCTTGATTACTTCCTGGCTTCCCAAGGAGGGGAGGGGGGTGTAGTCTTGCGAGCAAAGAATGTTGTACCTATATTACTGATCAATCACTTAATTTGAGTCACCATCTCACAGTTATAAGGTCCCTTTCCCAGGATGTCCAAGATGTAATTGATGACAAATATGGCCTTGGAGGTATTTTTGACCATCTCTTTGCTTGGCTACCTAATTTGGGATGGTTAAGCTCCCTTTTTCTGTATGGCATTGTTATTATAGTATGCCTTATCCTGATGTGTTGCTGTATACAATGTGTACCTGGTTTAATTTCTACATGCAAGAGTGTTTTCTCTGTGTCTCATTCTTCTCCCAAATACTTGTTTCCCTCTATCCAGTTTGAATCTCCCCACCATGTTGAGATCTCTCTTAACCCTGATTTCTTCTGAGTTCACCTACTTCTCTCCTACTCTATATCTCTTCTGACCTCTTGATCTTACAATGTTATTGCCTAACCACCAGCTGTGCCCTAAATTTCCCTGTCTTATCCCTATGCAGGATGCACTACGTCCCTAGGATCGTCTAGAACTTTCCTACATTGGGAAACTGGCCATGGACAGACCATGGACCATCATCTACCTTGATGGCCACCCTGGTCATAGCCTGTATACCCATACCCCACTCCTTTTTCCCTCCCTGGTGGTTTCTATTTCTTCATTGTCTTTCTGTATTGTTTTATTTTGCTTTCATATTGCATTACCTTATACTTACACTCTCTATATTTCCTTCACAGGTGCAGAATTCCTTCACCTCCCAAACATGCCATGATACTGCCTGACAACCCACTATTCACCATCAACTCTGCAAGAATGATGGGGATTGTTAACTGTTGTTAATGAATCTGGGAGGGGATGTTTCTGCACTATGTCATGTCACACTGCACATATATATATATATATATATATATATAGGAATGTTTAGGTAGTTGTCTACTCCACCCAACGGCGCTTAGCGTCTGGGAATAGCGGAATAGTCTACCAGCGGTATTTAAAAGGTGCGGCCAGAAAAAAGCACGCGTAGCTAACGCACCCCTTTGGCCGCAAAACTCTAAATCTAGGCATAAATGTCTTAAAATCAAGGCCTTTGTCTAGTATTATTTTTCCAACCCAATTAGTATCTGGCCAAATTCCAAGAAAGCATATCTTACTAATTCTAACATAGAGAACCAGTTTTTTTTAGCAACCACTAATCACGTGAGATTTATTGGCCATTCATTATCAGCCAATTAGCTCTCTGCTTTGTAAGTTACTGTAATAGTATAAAAATGCATGTATATGAAAATGTGGTAGTCTTGCGTTGCTGTGCTTTGTGCTGGGACACTGTTGCAACAGTGTAATAAAGATTACCTCTCCTGAGGTGAGCCCTTGTTTGATAAATATCTGGTCTGGACCTCTTTATTACTGCACCTGAGACGAGCTCACTCACGACAGTCAAATGTGGGGGGCTGAATAATGAGGGTACATATATCTCAAAAACAGACAATGTTATAGAAGTAAACATTGGTATTTGGATTCTCCTTTAAAAATAAAGAAACACATGCTTTACCATTTTCCCACATCCACTTAAGGGGGTCAACAGTGTGGGGGGGGGGCAAATTTATGAGAATACCTTAATCTCAAAAACTGAAGCTGTTACAGAAGTGAAAATTGGTATTAACATTCTCTTTGAAAAACAAAGAAACACGTGTTTTGTCTTTTCCACAAAATACACTTAGGGGGTCAAATGTGGGGAGCTGATTTATGAGGGTACATATATCTCAAAAACCGACGATGTTACAGAAGTAAAAATTGGTATTTAGATTCTCCTTGAAAAATAAAGAAACACGTGTTTTATTATTTCCCCAAAATCCACTTAAGGGGAGTCAAAAGGGGGGGCTAATTTCTGAGGATACCTATATTTCAAAAACCGACAATGTTACAGATGTGAAAATTGGTATTAAGATTCTCTTTGAAAAACAAAGAAACACGTGTTTTGTCTTTTCCACAAAATACACTTAGGGGGTCAAATGTGGGGAGCTGATTTATGAGGGTACATATATCTCAAAAACCGACGATGTTACAGAAGTAAAAATTGGTATTTAGATTCTCCTTGAAAAATAAAGAAACACGTGTTTTATTATTTCCCCAAAATCCACTTAAGGGGAGTCAAAAGGGGGGGCTAATTTCTGAGGATACCTATATTTCAAAAACCGACAATGTTACAGATGTGAAAATTGGTACTTAGATTCTTCTTAAAAAATAAAGAAACACTTGATTTACCATTTCCCCAAAATCCACTTTAGGGTGTTCAAAATGGGGGCTGATTTATGAAGATACCTATAACTCAAAAACCGACAATTTTAAAGACGTGAAAATTTAGATTCTCCTTGAAAAATAAAGAAACAGGTGTTTTATCATTTCCACAAAATACACATAAGGGGGTCAAATTTGGGGGGCTGGTTTATGAGGGTACATGTATCTGAAAAACCGACGATGTTACAGAAGTAAAAATTGGTATTTAGATTCTCCTTGAAAAATAAAGAAACACGTGTTTTATCATTTCCACAAAATACACTTAAAAAATGTGGGGAGCTGATTTATGAGGGTACATATATCTCAAAAACCGACAATGTAACAGATGTGAAAATTGGTATTCTGATTCTCCTTGAAAAATAAATGAACACATGTTTTATTATTTCCCCAAAATCCACTTAAGGGGGTCAATGATTTATGAGAATACCTTAATCTCAAAAACCAAAGTTTTTACAGTAGTGAAAATTGGTATTAAGATTCTCCTTGAAAAAGAAAGAAACGTGTTTTACCATTTCCCCAAAATCCACTAAAGGGGGTTAAAATTTGGGGGCTGATTTATGAGGATTCCTATATCTCAAAAACCGACGATGTAACAGAGGTGAAAATTGGTATTTAGATTCTCCTTGAAAAATAAATAAACACATGTTTTACCATTTCCCCAAAATCCACTTAAGGGGAGTCAATAAGGGGGAGCTAATTTCTGAGGATATAAAAAGAGAGAGAGAGATGCACTCTCTGAAAATTGATATTAAGATTCTCCTTGAAAAATAAAGAAACTTGTTTTACCATTTCTCCAAAATCCACTTAACGGGGGTTAAAAGTTGGGGGCTAATTTCTGAGGATACCTATATCTCAAAAACCGATGCTGTTACAGAAGTGAATATTGGTATTAAGATTCTCCTTGAAAAAAAAAAAGGAAATACGTGTTTTACCATTTTCACAAAATGCATTTAAGGGGGTCAAAAGTGGGTGGCTTATTTATGAGAATACCTATATCTAAAAAAAAGACGATGTTACAGATGTGAAAATTGGTATTTAGATTCTTCTTGAAAAATAAAGAAACACGTGTTTTACCATTTCCCCAAAATGGGGGCTGATTTATGAGGATACCTATATCTTAAAAACTGACAATTTTACAGACGTGAAAATTACTATTTAGATTATCCATGAAAAATAAAGAAACAGATGTTTTACCATTTCCACAAAATACACTTAAGGGGGTCAAAAGTAGGGGGATGATTTATGAGGATACCTGTATCTCAAAAAGCAACAATGTTACAGAAGTGAAAATTGGTATTCAGATTGTCCTTGAAAATTAAAGAAACACGTGTTTTACTATTTTACCAAGATCCACTTAAGGGGGGTCGAAAGTGGGGGGAAGATTTATGAGGATATCTACATCTCAAAAACCGACAATGTTACATATGTTAAAATTGGTATTTAGATTATCCTTGAAAGATAAAGAAACCAAGCTTTTACCATTTCTCCAAGATCCACTTAAGGAGGATCAAAAGCGGGGGGCTGATTTATGAGGATAACTATATCTCAAAAAACAAAGATGTTACAGACGTAAAAATTGGTATTTAGGTGCTCCTTGAAAAATAAAGAAACACATATTTTACCATTTCCCCAAAATCCACTTAAGGGAAGTCAAAAGTGGGGGGCTGATTTATGAGGAAACCTACATCTCAAAAAAAGAAGAAATTACAGATGTGAAAATTGGTATTTAGATTCTTCTTGAAAAATGAAGCAAAACGTGTTACACCATTTCTCCAAAATCCACTTAAGGGGGGTCAAAATGGGGGCTGATTTATGAGGGTACATATATCTCAAAAACCAACATTGTTACAGAAGAGACAATTGGTATTTAGATTGTCCTTGAAAAATAAAGAAACACATGATGTTGATGTATCATTTTCACAAAATACACTTAAGGGGGTCAAAAGTGGGGGGCTGAATTATGAGGGTACATATATCTAAAAAAATGAAGATGTTACAGAAGTAAAAATTGGTATTTAGATTCTCCTTGAAAAATAAACAAACACATGCTTGACCTTTTCCACAACATCCACTTAAGGGGTTCAAAAGTGGGGGGCTGATTTATGAGAATACCATAATCTCAAAAATCAAAGTTGTTACAGAAGTGAAAATTGGTTTTAAGATTCAACTTGAAAAATAAAGAAACATGTGTTTTACCATTTCCCCAAAATCTACATAAGAAGGGGTTAAAAGTTGGGGGCTGATTTATGAGGATTCCTATATCTCAAAACCTGAAGATGTTACAGACTTTAAAATTGGTATTTAGAATAGATACTCCTTGAAAAATAAATAAGCACATGTTTTACCATTTCCCCAAAATCCACTTAAGGGGAGTCAAAAGGGGCACTGATTTCTGAGGATACCTATATCTCAAAAAACGACGATGTTACAGAAGTGAAAATTGGTATTAAGATTCTACTTGAAAAATAAAGAAACAGGTGTTTTACCATTTACACACAATACACTTAAGGGGGTCAAAATTGGGGGGAGGGGGCTGATTTATGAGGGTATATATATATATATATATATATATATATATATATATAAGACAATGTTACAGATGTGAAAATTGGTATTTAGATTCTTCTTGAAAAATAAAGAAACACGTGTTTTACCATTTCCCCAAAATCCACTTAAGGGGGGTCAAAAGGGGGGCTGATTTATGAGGGTACATATATCTCAAAAACCGACAATTTTACAGATGTGAAAATTTTTATTCAGATTCTCCTTGAGAAATAAAGAAACTTAAGGGGGCCAAAAGTGGGGGGCTTATTTATGAGGATACCTATATCTCAAAAACCGAAGATGTTACAGAAGTAAAAGTTTGTATTTAGATTGTACTTGAAAAATAAAGAAACATGTGCTTTACCATTTCCCCAACATCCAATTAAGGGGGTCTAAAGTGGGGGGTAAGGTTTATGAGAATACCTTAATTTAAAAAATCAATATTGTTACAGAAGAGAAAATTGGTATTTAGATTGTCCTTGAAAAATAAAGAAACAAATGTTTTATCATTTCCCCAAGATCTATTTAAGGGGGGTCAAAAGTGGGGGGAAGCTTTATGAGGATACCTACATCTCAAAAACTGACAATGTTACAGATGTGAAAATTGGTATTTAGATTCTCCTTGAAAAATAAAGAAACACATGTTTTACTATTTCCCCATTATCCACTTAAGGGGGTCAAAAGTCTGGGGCTGATTTATGAGGATAACTATATCTCAAAAACCAAAGATATTACATATGTGGAAATAGGTATTTACATTATCCTTGAAGAATAAAGAAACACATATTTTACCATTTTCCCGAAATCCACTTAAGGGAAGTTAAAAGGGGTGGTCTGATTCATGAGGAAACCTGTCCATTTCCGCTGTCCATGGGTACAATTAATTTGGATACAACAATGTTATAAAACTTGTAAGAGACAAGACGACATTTTACAAACACATATAGGAGGAATTAAGGCCCCTATTCCCATGGGAACTTACAATCTAGAAGGATAGTAGGTTGAGAAGCAGGAGGTGAGGACTGCAAGATTGAGAAAGATGTTAATGAAGGAAGTGAAATTAATTTATTATTGAGTTGGGTGGTAGGTAAATGGTAAAAGAATCTAAATACCAATTTTCACGTCTGTAACATCTTCGGTTTTTGAGATATAGGTATCCTCATATATCAGCCCCAACTTTTGACCCCCCCTTTAAGTGGATTTTGGGGAAATGGTAAAACACATGTTTCTTTATTTTTCAAGGAGAATATATATACCAATTTTCACTTCTGTAACATTATTGTTTTTTTTAAATATAGGAATCCTCTTAAATCAGCCCTCCACTTTTGACCCCCTTAAATGGATTTTGGGGAAATGGTAAAGCATGTATTTCTTTATTTTTCAAGGAGAATCTAAATACCAATTTTACCCCTGTAACATAGTCGGTTTTTGAGATATATGTATCCTCATAAATCAGCCCCCCAACTTTTGACCCCCTTAAGTGTATTCTGTGGAAATAGTAAAACACATGTTTCTTTATTTTTGAAGGAGAATCTAAATACCAATTTTCCCATCTGCAACATTGTCGGTTTTTGAGCTATAGGTATCCTCATAAATCAGACCCCCACTTTTGACCTTCTTAAGTGGATTTTGGGGGAATTGGTAAAACATGTGTTTCTTTATTTTTCAAGGAGAATCTTAATACCAATTTTCACTTCTGTAACATTGTCGTTTTTTTTAGATATAGGTAGCCTCATAAAAAATGCACCCCCTTTTTCACCCCTTAGTGATGTAATTTCCAAAAATCCTTCCTTAGTAGTTGCCCACGATATAAAAACAATGCACCTTCCAAATTTCACGTTCCTAGCTTAAACGGTTTTGAGCTGGGCGTTGATGAGTCAGTCATTTTATTCAGGCAGGACTTCTTCTTTTATACATATAGATATGTATTTATGTATTTATATGTGTATATATGTATTTACAGACATTAATACAGATAAAAACACATAAATACATATGTATACATATAAAGACATATATATTAGTTCCTTTTAGGCCTCTTGCGGTTAAGTAGGTGAAAACGCGTTAAAGCATATTTATGCAATTTTCTTTTTTAATAATGCGTTATAGTGTGTATTTACTGTAAATATTTCACATTCCAATGTTTTGTTCATAGCAGAATATGTTTTAAGCATTTCTAAATAGATATTACTATATATATATATATATATATATATATATATATATATATATATATATATATATATATATATATATATCTGTAAATAGCTCTACCTATATATAACCATTCATATATATATATATAGGTATAAATGTATATTGTACGAAAATACCACCAGATATATACAGAAATATGTATTGTTGAATAAATAGAACAGATTCTGCTATGTGCAAAACATTGGAATGTGAAATATTCATATTTTCATGTCGGGTTAGTGCATACAGTGCGGATCAGGTCCACAAGACCTCGCTGAATGCGGAGAGCAATATGCTCTCTGTATGCAGCATTGCACCAGTGGCCAATGGGCCGCCAGCAGGGGGGTGTTAATCAACCCAATCGGGTTGATTTTCTGGGATCTCTATCTGCCTGCTCAGAGCCGGCAGACAGCGTTATAGAGCTGCGGTCTTTAGACTGCTGCTTCATAATTGCTATTTCTGGCTAGTCAGAAGACTCGCCAGAAACACTGGCCC
>NC_069505.1:615358404-615403404 GCF_027579735.1 Bombina bombina | reverse complement strand
CCTCCCCCCACCCACACAGTGCGAAAAGTGGAATATATACAAAGCGAATATTCAAATCAGTTTGCAACAATAAATATATCACAAAAATAGTATCAGATGTATCAAATCTAATACATTGAACCTGACCGGTCAGGGGATGTGCGGTATGAATTGCCTTAGAACGTTTGTATTTACAAGTAAGAAAAAGGCAACCTAAATATGGTGATAAGACACGTCATTCTTTCTACACCCTGCTGCACAGAGCACCCCAATTAAGAGGTCTCAGCTGGAGAAGGAGGAGAGGGGGAAGAAAAAGGAGGAGGAAGGGGAGCAGGTTCACACTCAGTAGAGAGGAGGTATCCCTCCAGACAACGACGGCAGCAGAGTTACGACCAGAATCAAGCGAACTACCCTCGGGGCAGATCGCGAAGGTTTCGGGGTCGAAGGGGCTACTAAACACAATTGAAGAAGGTCTACATATAATCAATCTATCCTCCTTCAAACTAAATCTAATGCATATAGAAGTTCTAATAAAAGGGCTAACATTTTGTCCCACAAACTCCTTTGATAAATTTAATTTTATCAAAGACTTACATCTATTTGCACGTCGGGTAGTATTGTCACAAATTATGAAAGGAAAGAGTAGACACCTAGTTGAAGATGTCTCTCTGAGTAGGGAAGATTCATCTATTATACATAACCTTCAAAGTTTGCTGGCAGACAGTGAAGGCAGCCAATACATCCCCTCCCAAGTGGGTGATTTCACCCAACAAGATAAGTTTCCCTCGAACTTCAAGGCGAAATCCAAGTACATGCCACAGCTGTCCATGGTACCCGCTGTGAATATTTTTGTCAGAGAAGTCGAAAAAGAGATATCAAATCTATCATTTACAGGATTGGCTAATGACAACTTAACCAAAGCAGAAAGAAAGACACTAAACCAACTGATGAATGCCAAGGGCTTTGTAATTAAACCCGCGGACAAGGGTGGTAACCTTGTCCTTTGGGATGAGAACATGTACGTTCTGGAGGTCAAACGTCAACTCTTGGATAAAACGTTCTATAAGAGTTTGACATTTAACCCTATCCCTGCATTGCAATTTACACTTTTTAATATCCTGAAAGAGACAAAAAGCAAAGCTATTATAACTTCTACTGAATTCAAATACCTTTATCCAGAACATCCGGTGATGCCCGTATTTTACTGCATCCCGAAGATCCACAAAAATGCCAACCATCCACCAGGCAGACCAATCGTTGCAGGTATTGGCAGCCTAACTGAAAACTTGGGCAACTATGTGGACTCCTTTTTAAGACCAGCTCTTAACACCCTACCATCTTTTATTATGGATACTGCCGATTTCCTAAGAAAGATTGATGGACTTGTGATTCCAGAAGATGCCATTCTGGTTACTTTAGACGTGGAGGGATTGTATTCATCAATCCCTCATGAGGTGGGCATAAGGGCCTGTAAGCACTTTCTATCAATGAGAGGTATGGGTGCCATGCAACACACAGATTTTGTAATCAAGCTATTAAGATTCACACTTACCAACAATGTGTTTATGTTCGATAACAAAATATACACCCAACAGCAGGGAACAGCAATGGGAGCAACTTGTGCTCCCACATATGCGTGCCTCCATTTAGGCATATGGGAGATGGAAGAAGTGTATCAGAACCCTCTCTTTGAGGAAAATATCCCCATATGGCTAAGATATGTGGATGATGTTTTCCTCATTTGGGAGGGTTCTGAGCACAGTCTGAAAGAATTTGTAGATTCTTAAAATATCAACAAAAGTAACATCTCTCTTACCTTACAATTTAGTAAGGAATAAATATCTTTTCTGGATATAACTGTGAAGATCAATAAAGGGTGTTTAGTAACAGAGAACTTTCACAAAAGCACTGCTACTAATAGCCTACTTCACACATCAAGTCACCACCCCTGCCACCTCAAAAGAGGCATTCCCAAGGGCCAATTTCTTAGGTTACGCCGAAATTGCTCTACAAAAGGGGAGCCTTAAATGGTGCGGCCCATCTAAATCGAGATAGCCTTCTTGTGCCAAAGGAGAAGGCCAGTGAATCTAAAATTAGATTGGTCACTGAATATAACTGTCATTGGACATCATTAAAACAGATACTTGCCAAGAATTGGCACATCCTTCTCAGTGATGAAGGAGTATCTCGGGATGTTGGTGACTTTCCAAATGTCACAGCAAAAAGGGCGCCCAATTTAAAAGACAAATTGGTAAGAAGCCAATATGTGTCAATACAAAAACAACCAGACTGGCTCACAAAATATAGATCTCATGGTAACCATCCTTGTGGCAAATGTGTTGCATGCAAATTTATGGTTAAAACCAAGCACTTTGCTACACACACAGGTAAAACCTATACATTGAAACATTTCGTAAACTGCAACACAGAGGGGGTTTTCTACCTCCTTTCCTGTATTACGTGGTAAAAACAAGAAGGGCCATAAAGGACCGGAAAACAGAGCATCAGGACGATGTAAAATACAAAAATACAAAAAGCAATGTTGCCAGGCATTATGAACTTATGCATGGAAGCAATCCAGACTCTCTTTTATTTATTGGAATAGATAGGGGCATTACTAACAATAGAGGAGGGGACAATGACAGAATACTCCTACAGAAGGAATGCAGGTGGATCTCAATTTTGGGAACACAATTACCTGCAGGCCGCAATGACAAATTGGACATGGCCTGCTTTTTGTAAATACATATATTTAAAGTCTTGTATGTTTAAGGTAAAATATAAAAACTAATATCTAACGAGAATAGTTGCAACATAAATATTGACAATTCTAAGTAACACTTACTGTATGTATATATATAAAAATCATGCAGTTAAGTAGGTCTTAACTATACCTTAGTATGTCAATGTCCTTAAGTATGGACAAAAGGTTTTTAAACATTACACTGTATTTAGTTTTGTATCACTGTTTATATTAGAGCAACTTGCAATACTTTCACCCGTCTGTAGAGGCGCTTTCTACAATCTATATAAATAAGGATGTAACGATTCCCTTAGCATCACGCCCTGACGAAGCCTGCTGTAAATCTTGGACGCACGGGTGAAATGCGCATCGGTTGGGGTCCAGCCGACCGGATCATGTGATGTGCGTGCTTGTGTCTTGGTGAAAGCAACTTTCAGCACGTCTTTACGGTCACCTTTCAGGCATCCTAAAGAAACCTTGGATCATTGTTGGCAATACTTGCCGTGGCTTTAAAGAAACTTGGCACGGCTGACACTGACTGTATCTTTCAGGTCGTATGGTTCCTTATTATTACCTTCTACTTTCAACTGTACTAATCAGCTTGAATACTGTGCACTATTTTGGCAAACGCTGCTCTGTCGAGAGGGCGTTCAGTTTCTTTCAGGAATAATAAAGGACTTTAAACTAAAGAACAGGAATTCAAGCCTGCATATAAATGAATGGATCTATTTTAAGCACTAATATGCTTGCTTGCTTGCTCTAACTGCATGTGCTTTTACTATCGCTTGAAAGTTACTGTTCTAAATCTAACTTATGACCACTTATACTTTGATATCCAGATTGTATGTGAGGATTTGTCCATATCATATGTAAATTTGAGTGTTACGTCTATACACTTTTGTACATATCCTGAGGGTGTGTCGGCATTGATCACTTGGATCCCACTTCTATAACCTGCCCGGCAACATATACCTCAGCTGGTGAGGTGTTGGTAGCAGCAGGGTGTAGATGATCTTTGCAGTAAACTTTCCCTCTGTATATAAGACTCTTTCTGTACACAATTACTGGGTATGCCTGATATTATTGTACCGTATTTTTAAGACTGTCACTTCTTTCTTAGATCCCACTTGCTATTTAACCTGCCCAGCTGAGACCTCTTGATTGGGGTGCTGTGTGCAGCAGGGTGTAGAAAGAATGACGTGTCTTATCACCATATTTAGGTTGCCTTTTTCTTACTTGTAAATGCAAACGTTCTAAGGCAATTCATACCGCACATCCCCTGACCAGTCAGGTTCAATGTATTAGATTTGATACATCTGATACTATTTTTGTGATATATTTATTGTTGCAAACTGATTTGAATATTCGCTTTGTATATATTCCACTTTTGCACTGTGTGGGTGGGGGGAGGGGCCCTCCATGCCAACTCCTTTGTTATCAATTTCTATTACTGTGCTAGTAAAAAATAATATTTTTAAAAAAGAGTGCTGAAATCCCTGTCTTTCTTCATCCTGGTTGATTTATCCTGGATGATTTCTCCTGTTGATTTAAACATTTCATATTTTTATAAGGGTTTGCACCACTATTAAAAAGAGAAGGTATAGCCGGTTGAGGCCACCTCTGGAAAACTAGCCTTTAGCAAATGCTTCTCTCCTGTATATATTTCTTGATATATATATATATATATATATATATATATATATATATATATATATATATATATATATATATATATATATATATATGTGTGCGTTAATATCTGTATATACAAATAAATACAGTACATATGCATATAAGCATATACATATATATTTATGTGTTAATATCTGTATATACAAATAAATAGCGTATATATGTGTATAAGTATATATATATATATATATATATATATATATTTATGTGTTAATATCTGTATATACAAATAAATAGCGTATATATGTGTATAAGTATATATATATATATATATATATATATATGTGTTAATATCTGTATATACATATAAATAGCGTATATATGTATATAAGCATATACATATATATTTATGTGTTAATATCTGTATATACAAATAAATACAGTATATATGTATATAAGCATATGCATATATATTTATGTGTTAATATCTGTATATACAAATAAATACAGTATATATGTATATAAGCATATGCATATATTTTTATGTGTTAATATCTGTATATACAAATAAATACAGTATATATGTATATAAGTATATATATATATATATATATATATATTTATGTGTTAATATCTGTATATACAAATAAATAGCGTATATATGTATTTAAGCATATACATATATATTTATGTGTTAATATCTGTATATACAAATAAATAGCGTATATATATATATATATATATATATATATATATATATATATATATATATATATATAAGCATATACATATATATTTACGTGTTAATATCTGTATATACAAATAAATACAGTATATATATATATATATATATATATATATATAAGCATATACATATATATTTATGTGTTAATATCTGTATATACAAATAAATACTATATATATATATATATATATATATATATATATATATGTGTGTGTGTGTTAATATCTGTATATACAAATAAATACAGTATATATGTATATAAGCATATACATATATATTTATGTGTTAATATCTGTATATACAAATAAATACAGTATATATGTATATAATCATATGCATATATATTTATGTGTTAATATCTGTATATACAAATAAATACAGTATATATATATAAAAGCATATACATATATATTTATGTGTTAATATCTGTATATACAAATAAATACAGTATATATATATATATATATATATATATATATATATATATATATATATATATATATATAGAAAATAGAAAAATAAATATAAAAAGAGAGAGAGATGCACTCAGCTGAGACAGAACAAAAGCTGGAAAAACTTCCGTGCCATGTTCATTTTAGGGTGCCACTCAGGGTGCATACTCTTTTGGCACACTATGCCCCTTCACAGAGAAAAAAATATCCTGTAGCATATCAGTCTGACCCTGCCCAATGACAGTCCAGCACCGAAATACCAGGCAATTCTTCTCTGAACAAGTGTGCTCAGTGTGCTTAGAGAAATGTAGCTACACCTCACTGACGAGGCCCAATGAAGGCCGAAACGATCGTCTGTGGTTGCTGTGTTTCTTGTTCAGAGAGGAATTGCCTGGTATTTCGGCGCTGGACTGACCGTAATAGGTGGGATCAGACTGATATACTACAGGAAATTTCTACTCTGTGAAAATTATTACTGGGCTAAAAAGATGCACCCAGGTGGTAAATCGCCATAGAACAGGCTAACAATGTTATTGAGCCAGTTGTTCGTTCCTGTGAGTGCACTTCTCTCTGTATGTATATATATATATATATATATATATATATATATATATATATATATATATATATATATATAAGCATATAAATATATATTTATTTGTTAATATCGATATATACAAATAAATACAGTATATATGTATATAAGCATATACATATATATTTATGTGTTAATATCTGTATATACAAATAAATACAGTATATATATATATATATATATATATAAAAGCATATACATATATATTTATGTGTTAATATCTGTATATACAAATAAATACAGTATATATGTGTATAAGCATATACATATATTTATATATATATATATATATATATATATTAATATATGTATATACAAATAAATACAGTATATATGTATATAATCATATGCATATATATTTATGTGTTAATATCTGTATATACAAATAAATAGCGTATATATATATATATATATATATATATATATATATATATATAAGAATATACATAAATATTTATGTGTTAATATCTGTATATACAAATAAATACAGTATATATATATATATATATATATATATATATATATATATAAATAAAAGCATATACATATATATTTATGTGTTAATTTCTATATATACAAATAAATACAGTATATTTATATATATATATAAGCATATACATATATATTTATGTGTTAATATCTGTATATACAAATAAATACAGTATATATGTGTATAAGCATATACATATATATTTATCTGTTAATTTCTGTATATACAAATAAATACAGTATATATGTATATAAGCATATACATATATATTTATGTGTTAATATCTGTATATACAAATAAATACAGTATATATGTGTATAAGCATATACATATATATTTATCTGTTAATTTCTGTATATACAAATAAATACAGTATATATGTGTATAAGCATATACATATATATTTATGTGTTAATAACTGTATATACAAATAAATACAGTATATATATATGTATATAAGCATATACATATATATTTATGTGTTAATATCTGTATATACAAATAAATACAGTATATATGTGTATAAGCATATACATATATATTTATGTGTTAATATCTGTATATACAAATAAATACAGTATATATGTGTATAAGCATATACATATATATTTATGTGTTAATATCTGTATATACAAATAAATACAGTATATATGTGTATAAGCATATACATATATATTTATGTGTTAATATCTGTATATACAAATAAATACAGTATATATGTGTATAAGCATATACATATATATTTATGTGTTAATATCTGTATATACAAATAAATACAGTATATATGTTTATAAGCATATACATATATATTTATGTGTTAATATCTGTATATACAAATAAATACAGTATATATGTGTATAAGCATATACATATATATTTATGTGTTAATATCTGTATATACAAATAAATACAGTATATATGTATATAAGCATATGCATATATATTTATGTGTTAATATCTGTATATACAAATAAATACAGTATATATGTGTATAAGCATATACATATATATTTATGTGTTAATATCTGTATATACAAATAAATACAGTATATATGTGTATAAGCATATACATATATATTTATGTGTTAATATCTGTATATACAAATAAATACAGTATATATGTGTATAAGCATATACATATATATTTATGTGTTAATATCTGTATATACAAATAAATACAGTATATATGTGTATAAGCATATACATATATATTTAAGATTGCTGTCCACTGCTGCGTGACTAACCTCATTCACATACACTTAGGTTCTGTGCCATGTGAGACAGCATTAGAACGAGGCCCTCATTGGAGCCTATGGAAGCGCAGTCTTGTGAGAGCAATGCTTCCATGCAATACAAATGTGAGGTCGTGTTCACATTGCACCTCACTTGTAATACCAGCACACATTTGCAACCACTGGTATTACAACGTGGAGCGCAAATATTGATTTAGCCAAAGCGATATTTTGCGCTCCACTTATAATCTGGCCCAATTACCTACTGCCCCATTGAAGTCAATAGAGCCAAAAAAGTTAAAAAAAACTCCCTAACACCCTACTCTAGTAACCCTTAAACCGTCACATAGCCCATCACAAAGTCCCCACTACATGATTAACCCCTAAACTGCCAGACCCCACATAGTAAAGTCTGCACTATACCGTTAACCCCATAAACTACGAGCCCCACACATTGCAAAGTCTGCATTACACTATTAACCCCTAAACCACCAGCCTCTCACATCGCAAACTACCACTTAACACTATTAACCCTTAAACCACCAGACCCCATAACTCAGTCAACCAGTAACATCTAGACCCCTTAGCCTAACAACCCCTTAGTTAACCCAAAATAGAGTAACCCTACCTTTCCTAAAAAAAAAAAACTACCTTTAAAAAAATAAAAACTTACCTGATAATAAAATCTAACCTTACCTTTTTTAAAAAAAAAAAATCAAAAACCTAGCATTACAATTAAAAAAACAACAACCTGACATTACAGTACAAAAAAACTAACATTATAGTAAAAAAGAAACCTAACATTGCCTTTAAATAGTCTAAAGTGACCCAGCTATTTTGTTGAAATAAAAAAAAAATTCTAACATTAACACCCCCCAAAAAACAACTATCTAAAAGTACCCTGAAAAGGGCAGTTAACTAAACATTCCCCTATAAGGGCATTTTGCTCTTTTGCTGCCAAGTGAAAAAATAAAAATAAAACTAATCTTAAAAAAAATACCAACCCAATAAAAAACAAAAACAAACTTACCGCTAAAGTCCCTGGTTGTGGCGGCGGCGGAGGTTGCGGAGGCAGTGGTCGTCATCTTGCAACCTTGAACACGGAGCCAGCTGCACACTAAATTTTGAATATGTTTATATTGGGGTACTCTTGCATTCCTATTGTCTGATTTGCATTTTTAAATTCAAATCAGCTAATAGAAAAAAGCTTTCATTCTCTTTGCTTAGTTTAATTCGAACATGCAAATCAGCCAATAGGAATGCAAGGGTACCCCAAAAAAAATGGGGTAACTCACATTCAAAACTCAGTGTGCAGCTGGTGACTGAATGAAGAGGACCTCTGTGTTCAAGGTTGCAAAATGAAGACCAATGCCGCTGCCACCTCGGCTCCCACCACCGGGATGAAGATGGAGTGCTTCAGGGATGAAGATAGAGCGCCGCTACCATAATTTTCGGTGAGTACCATTTTGAGGTTTACTGGTAGATTTGTTTTATTTGGGTGTTGCCTTTTTTAGGGCAATGCCCTGCCAAATTAACTTTTCAGAAGACTTTTTAGATTCGTTTTTTTAAAGATAGTTTTTTTATTTTTTTAGGGGTAGGGGTTAATGATAAAAGGTGTTTTTTATTTCAACAAAAAAGCTGAATCACTTTAGGATAATGCCCTATAAAAAAAGGCCTATTTGTAGGTTATTTTCAGAATAGGGTTTTTTATTTTAGGGTGTTTTTTATTTTGGGGCTTTAGAACAGGCATAACTCTTTTTTATTTTTAGTAATGTGTTTGTTATTTTTTGTAAGGTTAGTGTTTTTTATTTTCTGTAATAGCAGTTTTTTTACTGTTATGTTAGTTGTTTTTTTTTACTGTAATGTTAGTTTTTTATTATAATCATACGGCTAGATTTAGAGTTTGGCGTTAGCCGTGAAAACCAGCGTTAGAGGCTCCTAACGCTGGTTTTAGGCTACCGCCGGTATTTGGAGTCACTGAAAAAAGGGTCTATCGCTCACTTTTCAGCCGCGACTTTTCCATACCGCAGATCCCCTTACGTCAATTGCGTATCCTATCTTTTCAATGGGATCTTTCTAACTCCGGTATTTAGAGTCGTTTCTGAAGTGAGCGTTAGACATCTAACGACAAAACTCCAGCCGCAGAAAAAAAGCAGGAGTTAAGAGCTTTCTGGGCTAACGCCGGTTCATAAAGCTCTTAACTACTGTACCCTAAAGTACACTAACACCCATAAACTACCTATGTACCCCTAAACTGAGGTCCCCCCATATCGCCGCCACTCAAATTTTTTTTTTAACCCCTAATCTGCCGACCGCAAAGCGCCGCCAGCTAAGTTATCCCTATGTACCCCTAATCTGCTGCCCCTAACACCGCCGACCCCTGTATTATATTTATTAACCCCTAACCTGCCCCCCACAACGTCGCCGCCAGCTACTTTCAATAATTAACCCCTAATCTGCCGACCGCAAAGCGCCGCCACCTACATTATAGCTATGTACCCCTAATCTGCTGCCCCTAACACCGCCGACCCCTATATTATATTTATTAACCCCTAATCTGCCCCCCTCAACGTCGCCTCCACCTGCCTACACTTATTAACCCCTAATCTGCCGAGCGGACCGCACCGCTACTATAATAAATGTATTAACCCCTAATCCGCCTCACTAACCCTATAATAAATAGTATTAACCCCTAATCTGCCCTCCCTAACATCGCCGACACCTAACTTCAATTATTAACCCCTAATCTGCCGACCGGAGCTCACCGCTACTGTAATAAATGGATTAACCCCTAAAGCTAAGTCTAACCCTAACACTAACACCCCCCTAACTTAAATATAATTTAAATCTAACGAAATTAATTAACTCTTATTAAATAAATTATTCCTATTTAAAGATAAATACTTACCTGTAAAATAAATCCTAATATAGCTACAATATAAATTATAATTACATTGTAGCTATTTTAGGATTAATATTTATTTTACAGGCAACTTTGTAATTATTTTAACCAGGTACAATAGCTATTAAATAGTTAAGAACTATTTAATAGTTACCTAGTTAAAATAATTACAAAATTACCTGTAAAATAAATCCTAACCTAAGTTACAATTAAACCTAACACTATACTATCATTAAATTAATTAAATAAAATACCTACAATTACCTACAATAAAACCTAACACTACACTATCAATAAATAAATTAAATACAATTCCTACAAATAACTACAATGAAATAAACTAACTAAAGTACAAAAAATAAAAAAGAACTGTTACAAAAAATAAAAAAATATTTACAAACATCAGAAAAATATTACAACAATTTTAAACTAATTACACCTACTCTAAGCCCCCTAATAAAATAACAAAGACCCCCAAAATAAAAAAATGCCCTACCCTATTCTAAATTAATAAAGTTAAAAGCTCTTTTACCTTACCAGCCCTGAACAGGGCCCTTTGCGGGGCATGCCCCAAGAAATTCAGCTCTTTTGCCTGTAAAAAAAAACATACAATACCCCCCCCCCAACATTACAACCCACCACCCACATACCCCTAATCTAACCCAAACCCCCCTTAAATAAACCTAACACTAAGCCCCTGAAGATCTTCCTACCTTGTCTTCACCCTGCCAGGTTCACCGATCGGTCCAGAAGAGCTCCTCCGATGTCCTGATCCAAGCCCAAGCGGGGGGCTGAAGAGGTCCATGATCCGGTCGAAGTCTTCATCCAAGCGGGGCAGAAGAGGTCTTCCATCCGATTGAAGTCTTCATCCAGGCGGCATTTCTATGGTCTTCCATCCGGAGCGAAGCGGCAGCATCCTGAAGACCTTCTACGCGGAACATCCATCCGGCCCGACGACTGAACGACGAATGACGGTTCCTTTAAATGACGTCATCCAAGATGGCGTCCCTCGAATTCCGATTGGCTGATAGGATTCTATCAGCCAATCAGAATTAAGGTAGGAATATTCTGATTGGCTGATGGAATCAGCCAATCAGAATCAAGTTCAATCCGATTGGCTGATCCAATCAGCCAATCAGATTGAGCTCGAATTATATTGGCTGTTCCGATCAGCCAATAGAATGCGAGCTCAATCTGATTGGCTGATTGGATCAGCCAATCGGATTGAACTTGATTCTGATTGGCTGATTCCATCAGCCAATCAGAATATTCCTACCTTAATTCCGATTGGCTGATAGAATCCTATCAGCCAATCGGAATTCGAGGGACGCCATCTTGGATGACGTCATTTAAAGGAACCGTCATTCGTCGTTCAGTCGTCGGGCCGGATGGATGTTCCGCGTAGGAGGTCTTCAGGATGCTGCCGCTTCGCTCCGGATGGAAGACCATAGAAGATGCCGCCTGGATGAAGACTTCAATCGGATGGAAGACCTCTTCTGCCCCGCTTGGATGAAGACTTCGACCGGATCATGGACCTCTTCAGCCCCCCGCTTGGGCTTGGATCAGGACATCGGAGGAGCTCTTCTGGACCGATCGGTGAACCTGGCAGGGTGAAGACAAGGTAGGAAGATCTTCAGGGGCTTAGTGTTAGGTTTATTTAAGGGGGGTTTGGGTTAGATTAGGGGTATGTGGGTGGTGGGTTGTAATGTTGGGGGGGATATTGTATGTTTTTTTTTACAGGCAAAAGAGCTGAATTCTTTGGGGCATGCCCCGCAAAGGGCCCTGTTCAGGGCTGGTAAGGTAAAAGAGCTTTTAATTTAGTAATTTAGAATAGGGTAGGGCATTTTTTTATTTTGGGTCTTTGTTATTTTATTAGGGGGCTTAGAGTAGGTGTAATTAGTTTAAAATTGTTGTAATATTTTTCTTATGTTTGTAAATATTTTTTTATTTTTTGTAACTTAGTTCTTTTTTATTTTTTGTACTTTAGTTAGTTTATTTCATTGTAATTATTTGTAGATATTGTATTTAATTAATTTATTGATAGTGTAGTGTTAGGTTTAATTGTAGGTAATTGTAGGAATTGTATTTAATTAATTTATTGATAGTGTAGTGTTAGGTTTAATTGTAACTTAGGTTAGGATTTATTTTACAGGTGATTTTGTAATTATTTGAACTAGGTAACTATTAAATAGTTCTTAACTATTTAATAGCTATTGTACATCGTTAAAATAATTACAAAGTTGCCTGTAAAATAAATATTAATCCTAAAATAGCTACAATATAATTATTATTTATATTGTAGCTATATTAGGATTTATTTTACAGGTAAGTATTTAGCTTTAAATAGGAATAATTTATTTAATAAGAGTTAATTTATTTTGTTAGATTTAAATTATATTTAAGTTAGGGGGGTGTTAGTGTTAGGGTTAGACTTAGCTTTAGGGGTTAATCCATTTATTATAGTAGCGGTGAGCTCCGGTCGGCAGATTAGGGGTTAATAATTGAAGTTAGGTGTCGGCGATGTTAGGGAGGGCAGATTAGGGGTTAATACTATTTATTATAGGGTTAGTGAGGCGGATTAGGGGTTAATACATTTATTATAGTAGCGCTCAGGTCCGGTCGGCAGATTAGGGGTTAATAAGTGTAGGTAGCTGGCGGCGACGTTGTGGGGGGCAGATTAGGGGTTAATAAATATAATATAGGGGTCGGCGGTGTTAGGGGCAGCAGATTAGGGGTACATAGGGATAATGTAAGTAGCGGCGGTTTACGGAGCGGCAGATTAGGGGTTAATAATAATATGCAGGGGTCAGCGATAGCGGGGGCGGTAGAATAGGGGTTAATAAGTGTAAGGTTAGGGGTGTTTAGACTCGGGGTACATGTTAGAGTGTTAGGTGCAGACGTAGGAAGTGTTTCCCCATAGGAAACAATGGGGCTGCGTTAGGAGCTGAACGCGGCTTTTTTGCAGGTGTTAGGTTTTTTTTCAGCTCAAACAGCCCCATTGTTTCCTATGGTGGAATCGTGCACGAGCACGTTTTTGAGGCTGGCCGCGTCCGTAAGCAACTCTGGTATCGAGAGTTGCATTTGCGGTAAAAATGCTCTACGCTCCTTTTTTGGAGCCTAACGCAGCATTTTTTTGGACTCTCAATACCAGAGTTATTTTTATGGTGCGGCCAGAAAAAAGCCCGCGTAGCTAACGCACCCCCTTGGCCGCCAAACTCCAAATCTAGCCGATAGTTTTTTTTAAAAGGAAGGTTAGATTTTATTTTATTTTAAGGTAAGTTTTTTTTTTTTTTAAAAGTAGTTGTTTTTTGATAAAGGTGGGGTTAGTTTATTTTGGGTTAACTTAGGGGTTGTTAATTTAGGGGGTTTAGATGTTAGAGGGTTACTTTGCTTTGGGGGGCTGGTGGTTTAAGCGTTAGTAGTGTAGTGCAGACTTTGCGGTATAGTGTATGGTGGTTTAGGGGTTAATAGTGTAGAAGCTTAATTTGCAGAGGGGTGTGTGTCAGTTTAGGGGTTACAAGTATAGAAGCATACTTTGCGGTGAGGTATGTGAAGGTTTAGGGGTTAATAGTGTAAAGGGATACTTTGCAATGTGAGGGGGTGGCAGTCATAGGGAGGTTTAGTGCAACTCTCTCTCATTCTATTCATTCTTTATCTCAGTATTATTCCTATATTTAAAAAAATGTTTTGAATGACTTTTTCATGGCTTTCATGACCTCTCTATTTCTTAAGCTATAGACTAGTGGATTTAACACTGGAACCACAGCAATATAAATTAATGAGAGAATTATATCTAGTTTCTTTGACTTTTCAGACTTTGGTTTCATGGTCATACTTAGACAGGTCCCACAAAATAAAATAACAACCATGAGATGTGAGGAACAGCTGGAGAACATCTTACTTCTTCCTCCTGAGGTCTGAATCTTCAGGATGGTCGATATGATGTAGATATAAGAGATTATGATGAGTATAAAAGGACAACATCCGCATAATACACCACCAATACTGGTAAACAGTATAATGTTTGTGGTGTCACTGCAAGAGATCTTTATCATAGTTTGAGGATCACAGAAGAAATGGTTAATGTCATGTACATCACAGAATGTCAAGTTAGTCACCATCAAAGTTAAAAATAATGATACAATGCTTCCAAGAAACCAGGAGGAACTGGCTAAAAGAATACACATCATTTTGTTCATAATGAGTATATAATGCAGAGGAACACAAATAGCCACATAGCGGTCATAAGCCATGAAAGACAATAATACAAATTCTACAGTAACACATAATGCAAAAAAATACAGCTGTACAATACAGCTTGACAAAGAAATGCTGGTATCTCCGGTGACAGTGGTGACCAGTAGTTTTGGCAAAACCGTAGAGACGTACACAATGTCTTCAACTGACAGATTGCACAGGAAGAAATACATTGGTGTGTGAAGTTGAGACACCAGGCACACAGCTGTAGTAATCATTAGGTTACCAAGCACAGCCAGCAGATACATGATAAAAACTCCTGTACATACTACAGCTTGGTTGTTTGTGGTAGCAAAAAATGACACTAGGAAGAATTCTGTAATTGATGTGTTGTTTTTTACAGTTGCACTTGGGGTATTTCCTTTTGTAAAGGGGAGAAATAAATTGTTATTTGTCATAGAGATGTTATTTTTTCATTCTGTCCTGAAGAATATTTGTATTTATTATTTAATATTGATACCTGTGTGTGTTCTAAAATTATTTTATTTTTTCCCCTTTTCTTACTAACATCAGTATAAAGATCATTTGGACCTTGTGTACCATCAACTTGATCTTTTTACAAAATAATACCTAGTATATTTACTGAAAAGTTAATCCAAGTCTAAACATTTTTAAAACAAATTAACATCTTGTTTGCTACAATTGTTTTTCAATTGCCAAATTCCACCCACCATTTGCCTTATTTGGAGGTGACAATCTGAGCTTGACCCTGCAACAGACAAGGCTAACCATGGTGAGTATGTTAGAATAAAGTGCATTGTTTTGTAGTTGTTACCTGCAAAATTCAATTAGGGAAATATATGCAGCAGGGTTAGCCTTGAGACGTCTGCAAGGTAGTTTTTCAGTTTCATATATTTTTAGATCAATTGTATGGAAAGGGGCAACATAAATAATGAAAGGATACAGCAAGGTTGTTTTACTACCTATAACTAAATATTTTATATTAAAATAAGGTGTCTATTGTCCCTTTAACAATAAAAATAACACAATTATAAAAGAGAAATACATATATAACCAGAATCTTGTGTTTCTTTCAAGGTTTATGAATATCAATGATAAAATCCCCTTGTAAAGTTTGTGATACATATGTTTCTTGTAGATTTGTTGTGTGTTTTAGTACATTTTGTGTGTTTAACCCTTTCTTGACAGGGTTATAATGTCCGATGTAGACAAATTGAAATCAAGCGATCGTGCACATGATCGTGAGATTTCAATTATGGGATCAGGTCTGGGGGGCGCTATTATGACGCTAGGAACACCCTCCAGACCGCAATCAAATCCAGGAAGCACAGTTGGCTTCAGGAAGCACAGTTGGCTTCAGGACAGCCGTTGACGGCAAAGGGTTAAGTACATTTGCAGATATAAGGTTTTCTACTTCGTTTTTTTTTTCTTCAAATTCAGAGTGTAGCTCTTATTATGGTTTGAAATGACTTTGAAAAGAAAGTAAATAACAAAAGTCAATTTTTGTATTGTTAATAACTAATATAAAGCTGGGAGCATCAGTATTTAGTGACTACACAGCTCATGGTTAGAATTGTCAGATTTCAGCACCACCAGTTTATGGACAGTTCCCTGCAGTTGTCAGGCATCATATAGGAATATACAGAGATAGAACCATATGGAAGGGCATCATTTTACAGTCAGACTAAGCTTAATGACTCGCATCAACTCTAGAATTTAGGAAAATTAGCTTTGGCTCAGATTTCACCTGACCTGTGTGTTTATTTGTTAACCCCTTAATGACCACAATGTACTCTGTATGTCACTGGTCGTTAAGGGTTTTTTCAGGACATACTAGCACAAGTCAAGCAAGAACACGCTATTAATGCCCTCCCTCCAGCAAGCTTTGTGGAATAGAGCAGTCTCAACCCTGGTGGCAAGACCGCGCTATAAAACAATCAAGTCCAAAAAAAAGGCAGTGACAGGGCCGGCGCTTCCACTAGGCAAGCTAGGCAGTCGCCTAGGGCACACTGCCAGATAGGGCGCAGGCAGCAGAGCCAGCCGACTACTTTTATGGCCCAAAAAAAAAAAAAAACATTTCTGTGACAGTGTATTTACAATTACATATTTTTATTACATATTTTTTTTATTTATTAAGTTAAAGTCAGAGTCTCGAGACAGACAGTCTTCACACAGACACAGACAGTCAGTACTTCTTGACCTCGTGGACACTTCTATGCTAGGCCGCCCGCTAGGCGATGCCGATGTCAGCACCCTCAACGTTATTTACGTCACCAACATTGATCCATCACGTGACCACCCCGCTCGTTTTGCCGCTCATTGTGCTGTGCCAGCCTGAGCCTCACACAAGCGGCAGCAGCAGCCGGAAGAGACAGTCACAGAGACAGAGCCTGAGGGGTCGAGGAGAGAGAGTGACAGTGTCACTGACACTACTAGGTAGTCCGTTACCGTAACTTACCGGGTGGTGAGCGGCTGAGCCAGACCTGAGGGTAGAGACTGAGAGCCTGCTGGCTGGCCCTGGCTGGCCTGGCAGACGACACAGTGTGCTGCGTGCAGTGTCATGTGCAGAGCTCAGCTAGCCAGCCCAGACAGAGACAGAGCCGATCAGATCAGCACTGGTCGACGGACGGACCGGGTGTGGCCGTGCAGTGTGTGGACAGTGTTGCCAGGACAGTGGACCCAGCCCAGGCAGGACGGAGGAGGACGAGGTCGAGGACGACGACAAACAGAGGTGAGAGCTCAGAGACTCAGCCAGGAGAGCTGAGTCAGGAGAAATTATTTTTTAAATTTCTGCTTTTTTGATTTTTGAAATATTATATGGATATAATGGAGGTCAAATTCAATGATGGCTTGGCATGGCATGAATCTGATCATCATTCATGTGTATGTTGTTGATTGTGACTAGACTATACTAGTACATTATTTATTACCATTTAAATAAAATGATGTAGATTATAGACAGTGAGTCAGTGACTTTAGTGTAGTACTAGTAGTACTTAAGTCACTGACTCACTGTCTATAATCTACATCATTTTAATGGTTGAGGGCTGCCGTAGTAGTTTGTTAATAAACTGTTTATTTTGCAAATTTGCAGGCAGCAGATGGATTAATAAAAATAACACAATTGAATCAATTATTGATTGTGTTATTTTTATTAATCCATGCTGCTGCCTGCAATTTGCAAAATAGTATTTTTATGTTATATATAGAATAGTCAGTCTGTCTGTCTACTCTTAGACTTAGTTTGGATTGTGGACAGTGGTGGAAGGAAATTTGTGTATTTGATAATTTTCCCGCCTGGTTACAAAACTCATGTGTGAGCCACGTGCGGCTAGGGCTAGTCACTGTGTTTGAGAAAAACTTACCGTCTAAGTAAGTTTAATTTCATCCAAAATCTTACACTTGTAGTGGATGGATCAGGATTATGAGGTGGTGCTGGTTCCATGATAAATAAAGCTTTCTATATGCATATGCATTGGCCCACTTATTGTGTAATTAGTACTTGGAACTTGGAAGTTCCATTTCTGATAGTTAATGTAATTTGTGCTCCAAGAGGATCTGCTGCCCTTATAAAACTACCCCCCTGATGCAGATTCTGGCAACTTCACAATCTGCCATTTGCCTTCACAAAGATAATAGTAGTAAATTTGAAAGTTGTTTAAAATTGCATGCTCTATGTATCTGAATCATGAGATTTTTTTTTTTTTTTAAATCTTTTTTTGGCTTAAACAAGTATTATACTTGTCATGTTTGGTATATGGTTAAAAGGACAGTCTACTCCAGAATTGCTATTGTTTAAAAAGATAGATAATCCCTTTAAATAATGCACAGGGTGGGATGATGTGCTCACATGGGAATATTTAAAATATTCCCATGTGAGCACATCATCCTGGCAAATGGCAGATTGTGAAGATGCCAGTATCTGCAGCCAGCAGCCAGGGGTAGTAGTGACAGTGTTATAAGGGCAGACACTGCCCTTATAAAACTACCCCCCTGATGCAGATTCTGGCATCTTCACAACAATCTGCCATTTGCCTTCACAAAGATAAAAGTAGTAAATTAGAATGTTGTTTAAAATTGCATGCTCTATCTATGTGAATCATGAGATTGTTTTTTTTTTTAATCTTTTTTTTGCTTAAACAAGTATTTTACTTGTAATGTTTGGTATATGGTTAAAAGGACACAGTCTACTCCAGAATTGCTATTGTTTAAAAAGATAGATAATCCCTTTATTACCGCTTACCCAGTTGTTCATAATTAACACAGTTATTGTATATTAATATACATTTTAACCTCTGTGATTACCTTGTATCTAAGCCTACTGCCCCTTATCTCAGTTCTTTTAACTGACATGCTTTTTAGTCAATCGGTGCCCTCTCATACGTAACTCCACATGCATGAGCACAATGTTATCTATATGGTACACATGAAATAACACCCCCTAGCTCTGAAAAAACTGTCAAATGCTGTCAGACAAGAGATGGCCTTCAACTTGAAGGCCATCTCTTGTCTGAAAGCATTTGACAGTTTTTTCAGAGCTAGAGGCTTCAAGGCCTTAGAAATTAGCACATGAGCTTATCTAGGTTTAGATTTCAACAAAGAACACTAATGGAACAAAGCAAATTTGATGCTGAATGTAAATTGTAAATGTAAATATATATTGACACGGTGACTTGCTAGCTTGTAATTGAGTTTTAAACAGTAACTACTAAGTTGTCATGAAAAAAATAATTCTTTAATTTTGCCCAGGATCAATTGCTGGGCCTGAGGTGTGGGGTCATTTGTTTCTCAGGTGAATTTTTACCAACGTACGGTTATTTGTTTATTAATAAAACATTAAACAATGGGGTCAACTTCCCAGCTTAAATGCAAACATAGGGGTGACCATGTGGGTGTAGTTGGGGGAGATTGTGGCATAGTCACTTATGTCTCTGATTGTAATATACATATATAAGTAGTTTTATATTTTCGAAGATGGACCATAGAGCTGAACTATCTTTACTTAACCAGATGTTTTTTATTTTCTTCAGTTACCTATGGCTGATAAAAAATGACCTTCTGGAGCCCAGTGCCACAAACGAAAGGCAGAACAAGCTAAGGAGCAAGCAAAGCAAGAGGGGTCCTTCTTTAGATACCTTCATATACCGCAACCAAATCAAGAACAAGAATGTGACTGTACTCTAGTGGAACCTGCCACTGGGGAAGCTGAATGTTGTGCTCCAACTACAAGTCATACTGCAGTTTCACAATTTGGAAATGTTTCTAGAAATAATGAAGAAGAAAAAGATGTCAATAACAGTGAGACTAGTAGTAGCACTGCAAAGTCATCAAGAGAAAACAATATTGTGCCTGATTTTGATTACAGTGACCCTGCTAAATGGCCCAACTCTTGCAGTGATGATCTACGACAGCTTATAATTCAACATGGACCACAGGAGGTTGTATTACATGATTTTCCCAAAGACTCAAAAAACAGACGATTTTCTACTGTACACTACAAGAGGAGACTGGCAAATGGTGAAGAAGTGTGTCGCCAATGGTTGATATATTCAACCTCAAAAGATGTGGTTTTTTGTTTTTGCTGTAAATTGTTCAGTAAAAGAAATGTTGCATCATCCCTACAAGAAACAGGTTCAAAAGACTGGAAGAACATTGGAGCAATTATTTCTTCACATGAGAGGAATACTGACCATTTGGAAAACTATCAAGCCTGGCGTGAACTTGAATTCCGCTTATCTAAAGAAAAAACAATTGATGCTCTAAACCAGCTGAAAATTAGGCAAGAAGAACAATATTGGCAACAAGTCTTGCAACGCTTGATTGATTTGGTAAGAGTTCTTGCCATGCAAAACTTATCATTCCGTGGTACAAATGACAAGTTGTATAGTGCCGGCAATGGAAATTTTTTAAAGTTTGTCGAATATCTAGCCCTTTTTGATCATATCATGAATGAACATTTGCGTAGGGTTAAAGATCAAGAAACATTGGTTCACTACCTGGGAAAAGATATCCAGAATGAGCTTATACAGCTTCTAGCCGGTGCTATAAAGAAGAAAGTTATAACAAGTACAACCTCAGCTAAATACTATTCAATTATTCTGGACTGCACACCCGATGTTTCTCACATTGAGCAAATGACAATGATTGTACGTTTTGTTGATGTAAGCAAACCATCAGATAATGAGTCTGAAAGTATTACTATAAGAGAACATTTCTTAGGATTTATTCCACTACAAGAGACTACAGGTGCCTTTATAGCAGAAACTCTTCTTGAACAGCTGAAGCTAATTCAATTGCCAATTGAAAATCTGCGTGGTCAAGGGTATGACAATGGCAGTAACATGAAAGGCAAACAAAATGGAGCACAAACGAGAATACTGGACTTAAACCCATGTGCGTTTTTTGTGCCCTGCAATGCACACTCTTTAAACTTGGTAGTCAATGATGCTGCTAGGTGTTGTCTGGAAGCAACTACTTTCTTCGGGTTAGTTCAACAGATTTATAATTATTTCTCTACATCAACTAAGCGTTGGCAAGTTCTAATTAGCCATATATCAGACTTAGGCATAACTGTTAAGCCATTGAGTGAAACAAGATGGGAGAGTCGGATTGATGCTTTGAAACCACTGAGATATCATCTTGGTAATATATATGATGCTTTGATAGAGATTTTTGAGGATACAAGCCTATCAGGTCCATCTGGAAATACTTCCCGAGTTGAAGCCAAGGGCCTTGCTGATGCAGTTAGTAAATTCAAGTTTGTGGTATCCCTTGTTACATGGTACAACATCCTTTTTGAAGTCAATCTTACAAGCAAGCTACTACAAAATAAGGAAGCTGATTTAAATTCAGCTACAAGACAATTGCAAGTGACCAAGAATTATCTCATAACCTGCAGGTGTGATAATTGTTTTCAACAAGTTTTTACAGATGCTACTGATATTGCAAATGAGATACAGATAGTACCAAACTTTGAGACAGAAGATCAAGTTCGAAACAGGAGAAAGAAACGGCAGTTTGATTATGAGGCCCGAGAAGAAGCACCACAAGATCCAAAGCAGAAATTCAAAACAGGTTTTTACTATGCTGTTTTAGACATGGCAATACAATTGATTGAAGAGAGATTCCAACAGCTACAAAAATATAATTCACTATTTGGCTTTCTATATGACATATACAGTATAAAGAAAAAATCAACAGAAGATTTACTTAAGGACTGTAATAATTTGGAAAAGTCATTGATGCATAATGGAAACAACGATTTTGATGCTGAAGATCTGCGTTGTGAACTTGAAGCAATAGCTCGAAGACTTCCAAAGCCTATGCCGCCACAAGAAGTACTTCTCTTCATACTACAAAATAAACTTCTGGATAACGTGCCAAATGTTTCTGTTGCTCTGAGGATCCTTCTCATACTTCCAGTATCAGTGGCAAGTGATGAACGTAGTTTCTCAAAGCTCAAACTTATAAAAAGTTACATACGTTCTACAATGTTGGAAAAGAGACTAGTTGGCTTGGCAACTATATCTATTGAACATACACAGGCAGCAGCACTTGATCTGGCTGAAATGGTGACAAAATTTGCAAAGGAAAAGGCACGCAGAGTGAGATTTTGAGGTGTCTGAAATGTAAATTTTTTTCTGATAAATCTGTGTTTTTTTTTGGTTTGTTTCTCTGGCTGTAAGGAAAATACAGACTCCGTTAATATATATTTTGTTTAATTAAAAGTTAAAATATATTTTTTGTTAATATAGGCAATTTAACATTTGGTTACTTAATATTTTGCCTTTAATATTGTTGCTTTTGGCATCTTATGCCACACCACTTATTCACGAAAATTAAAAGAAATTTAAAAGTGTTATGATTTGTTTCTTTAATTTTTTTATTTTTTTTTGGCATGGGGGGGGGGCACAAGTAACTGGTCTCGCCTAGGGCACAAAATAGTCTAGCACCGGCCCTGGCCAGTGACATACAGGGTACGTCGCTGGTCCTTAAGGGATTAATTTGCAGAAATAAATATATCTCTTTATAATATGTCAGTGCAGGGCTTCTTAGGAATAAATTAAGATGCTTAACACTGTACCATTTGCTTTATGTTATACATATAATCTGCACGTTACAGAACTGTAATCAGACTTTTACTGAAATTTATAAACTGAACAAAGAATCAGCAGCTAAATAATAATCACTCATCTGTCAGATTCTATCAGTTAAATAGTGTAAATCAATTGCAACTTACTTTGACATTTGTAGAATACATTTAAGGTATAGCTGCTAAAGGGGACTGTCTGTATAATCCTAATAGACAACAGCTTAATATTATTGTATTTATAGCCCTTTTCCAAACAAAGAGGTGCCTAGACAGAGAATAGCCTTTGCATCTGATATCGATTAGTCACGTGCACACTCCTGAGCTCTTATGAGCCTACTTACCGCTAGATTTAGAGTTCTGCGGCCAAAGGGGTGCGTTAGCTACACAAGTTTTTTTCCCCCGCACCTTTAAAATACCGCTGGTATTTAGAGTTCACAGAAGGGCTGTGTTAGGCTCCAAAAAGGGAGCGTAGAGCATAATTTACCGCCACTGCAACTCTCAATACCAGCGGTGCTTACGGACGCGGGAAGCTTGAAAAACGTGCTTGTGCACGATTCCCCCATAGGAAACAATGGGGCTGTTTGAGCTTGAAAAAAATCTAACACCTGCAAAAAAGCAGCGTTCAGCTCCTAACGCAGCCCCATTGTTTCCTATGGGGAAACACTTCCTATGTCTGCACCTAACACCCTAACATGTACCCCGAGTCTAAACACCCCTAACCTTACACTTATTAACCCCTAATCTGCCACCCCCGCTATCCCTGACCCCTGCATTATACTATTAACCCCTAATCTGCCGCTCCGTACACCGCCGCAACCTACGTTATACCTATGTACCCCTAATCTGCTGCTCCTAACACCGCCGACCCCTATATTATATTTATTAACCCCTAATCTGCCGTCCCCAACGTCGCCGCCACCTACCTACAATTATTAACCCCTAATCTGCCGACCGGACCTCACCGCTACTATAATAAATGTATTAACCCCTAATCCGCCTCACTCCCGCCTCAAAAACCCTATAATAAATAGTATTAACCCCTAATCTGCCCTCCCTAACATCACCGACACCTAACTTCAAGTATTAACCCCTAATCTGCCGACCGGACCTCACCGCTACTCTAATAAATTTATTAACCCCTAAAGCTAAGTCTAACCCTAACACTAACACCCCCCTAAGTTAAATATAATTTTTATCTAATGAAATAAATTAATTCTTATTAAATAAATTATTCCTATGTAAAGCTAAATACTTACCTGTAAAATAAACCCTAATATAGCTACAATATAAATTATAATTATATTGTAGCTATTTTAGGATTAATATTTATTTTACAGGTAACTTTGTATTTATAGCTATTAAATAGTTAAGAACTATTTAATAGCTAAAATAGTTAAAATAATTACAAAATTACCTGTAAAATAAATCCTAACCTAAGTTACAATTAAACCTAACACTACACTATCAATAAATTAATTAAATAAAATACCTACAATTACCTACAATTAAACCTAACACTACACTATCAATAAAATAATTAAATACAATACCTACAAATAACTACAATGAAATAAACTAACTAAAGTACAAAAAATAAAAAAGAACTAAGTTACAAAAAATAAAAAAATATTTACAAACATAAGAAAAATATTACAACAATTTTAAACTAATTACACCTACTCTAAGCCCCCTAATAAAATAACAAAGCCCCCCAAAATAAAAAAATGCCCTACCCTATTCTAGATTACTAAAGTTCAAAGCTCTTTTACCTTACCAGCCCTAAACAGGGCCCTTTGCGGGGCATGCCCCAAGAAGTTCAGCTCTTTTGCCTGTAAATAAAAACATACAATACCCCCCCCCCAACATTACAACCCACCACCCACATACCCCTAATCTAACCCAAACCCCCCTTAAATAAACCTAACACTAAGCCCCTGAAGATCTCCCTACCTTGAGTCGTCTTCACCCAGCCGAGCCAAATTCTTCATCCAAGCGGAGCAAGAAGAGGTCTTCCATCCGATTGAAGTCTTCATCCAAGAGGCATCTTCTATCGTCATCCATCCGGAGCGGAGCGGCAGCATCCTGAAGACCTCCGACGCGGAACATCCATCCTGGCAGACGACTGAACGACGAATGACGGTTCCTTTAAATGACGTCATCCAAGATGGCGTCCCTCGAATTCCGATTGGCTGATAGGATTCTATCAGCCAATCGGAATTAAGGTAGGAATATTCTGATTGGCTGATTCCATCAGCCAATCAGAATCAAGTTCAATCCGATTGGCTGATTGGATCAGCCAATCGGATTGAACTTGATTCTGATTGGCTGATGGAATCAGCCAATCAGAATATTCCTACCTTAATTCCGATTGGCTGATAGAATCCTATCAGCCAATCGGAATTCGAGGGACGCCATCTTGGATGACGTCATTTAAAGGAACCGTCATTCGGCTAGTAGGCGTCGGGAGAAGAGGATGTTCCGCGTCGGATGGAAGATGATGGCTCCCGAAGAAAGAAGATTGAAGATGCCGTTGATAGAAGACTTCATCTGGATCATGGACCTCTTCAGCTCCCACTTGGATGAAGACTTCAGCCGGATCATGGACCTCTTCAGCTCCCGCTTGGATGATGACTTCAGCCGGATCATGGACCTCTTCAGCCCCCCGCTTGGGCTTGGATCAGGACATCGGAGGAGCTCTTCTGGATCGATCGGTGAACCTGGTATGGTGAAGATAAGGTAGGAAGATCTTCAGGGGCTTAGTGTTAGGTTTATTTAAGGGGGGTTTGGGTTAGATTAGGGGTATGTGGGTGGTGGGTTGTAATGTTTGGGGGGGGGTATTGTATGTTTTTTTTTTACAGGCAAAAGAGCTGAACTTCTTGGGGCATGCCCCGCAAAGGGCCCTGTTCAGGGCTGGTAAGGTAAAAGAGCTTTGAACTTTAGTAATCTAGAATAGGGTAGGGCATTTTTTTTATTTTGGGGGGCTTTGTTATTTTATTAGGGGGCTTAGAGTAGGTGTAATTAGTTTAAAATTGTTGTAATATTTTTCTTATGTTTGTAAATATTTTTTTATTTTTTGTAACTTAGTTCTTTTTTATTTTTTGTACTTTAGTTAGTTTATTTCATTGTAGTTATTTGTAGGTATTTTATTTAATTAATTTATTGATAGTGTAGTGTTAGGTTTAATTGTAACTTAGGTTAGGATTTATTTTACAGGTCATTTTGTAATTATTTTAACTAGGTAACTATTAAATAGTTCTTAACTATTTAATAGCTATTGTACCTGGTTAAAATAAATACAAAGTTACCTGTAAAATAAATATTAATCCTAAAATAGCTATAATATAATTATAATTTATGTTGTAGCTATATTAGGATTTATTTTACAGGTAAGTATTTAGCTTTAAATAGGAATAATTTATTTAATAAGAGTTAATTAATTTCGTTAGATTAAAATTATATTTAATTTAGGGGGGTGTTAGTGTTAGGGTTAGACTTAGCTTTAGGGGTTAATACATTTATTTGAATAGCGGTGAGCTCCAGTCGGCAGATTAGGGGTTAATACTATTTATTATAGGGTTAGTGAGGCGGATTAGGGGTTAATAACTTTATTATAATAGTGGTGCGGTCCGGTCGGAAGATTAGGGGTTAATAAGTGTAGGCAGGTGGAGGCGACGTTGTGGGGGGCAGATTAGGGGTTAATAAATATAATATAGGGGTCGGCGATGTTAGGGCAGCAGATTAGGGGGTACATAGGGATAATGTAAGTAGCGGCGGTTTACGGAGCGGCAGATTAGGGGTTAATAATAATATGCAGGGGTCAGCGATAGCGGGGGCGGCAGATTAGGGGTTAGTAAGTGTAAGGTTAGGGGTGTTTAGACTCGGGGTACATGTTAGAGTGTTAGGTGCAGATGTAGGAAGTGTTTCCCCATAGCAAACAATGGGGCTGCGTTAGGAGCTGAACGCGGCTTTTTTGCAGGTGTTAGGTTTTTTTTCAGCTCAAACAGCCCCATTGTTTCCTATGGGGGAATCGTGCACGAGCACGTTTTTGAGGCTGGCCGCGTCCGTAAGCAACTCTGGTATCGAGAGTTGCAGTTGCGTTAAATATGCTCTACGCTCCTTTTTTGGAGCCTAACGCTGACATTATATGGACTCTCAATACCAGAGTTATTTTAAAGGTGCGGACAGAAAAAAGCCAGCGTTAGCTACGCGGGTCGTTACCGACAAAACTCTAAATCTAGCCGTTAGTTAGATAAAAATTATATTTAACTTAGGGGGGTGTTAGTGTTAGACTTAGCTTTAGGGGTTAATAAATTTATTAGAGTAGCGGTGAGGTCCGGTCGGCAGATTAGGGGTTAATACTTGAAGTTAGGTGTCAGTGATGTTAGGGAGGGCAGATTAGGGGTTAATACTATTTATTATAGGGTTATTGAGGCGGGAGTGAGGCGGATTAGGGGTTAATAACTTTATTATAGTAGCGGTGAGGTCCGGTCGGCAGATTAGGGGTTAATAATTGTAGGTAGGTGGCGGCGATGTTGGGGGCGGCAGATTAGGGGTTAGTAAAAATAATATAGGTGTCGGCAGTGTTAGGGGCAGCAGATTAGGGGTACATAGGGATAATGTAAGTTGCGGCGGTGTGCGGTCGGCAGATTAGGGGTTAAAACATTTTATTAGAGTGGCGGCGATGTGGGGGGGCCTCGGTTTAGGGGTACATAGGTAGTTTATGGGTGTTAGTGTACTTTAGAGCACAGTAGTTAAGAGCTCTATGAACCGGCGTTAGCCCAGAAAGCTCTTAACTCCTGGCTTTTTCCTGCGGCTGGAGTCTTGTCGTTAGATTTCTAACGCTCACTTCAGCCAAGAATCTTAATACCAGCATTAGAAAGATCCCATTGAAAAGATAGGATACCCACATGGCTTATGGGGATCTGCGGTATGGAAAAGTCGTGGCTGCAAAGTGAGCGTTAGACCCTTTCCTGACTGACTCTAAATACCAGCGGGCAGTAAAAACCAGCGTTAGGAGCCCCTAACGCTGGTTTTGACGGCTAACGCAGAACTCTAAATCTAGGCGTTTGTTTTGCTACCAAGAGAATGAAGCAAATTTGATAACAGAAGTAAATTTTATTTAAAATTGCAGCTCTATCTGAATCCTGAACGTTTAATTTTAACTTTGCTGCCCCTTTAAATTGTGTAAATCTATTGCAACTGGATTTGACATTTGTAAAACTATTTAAGATAGAACATCAGGAGATTATCTGTATTATTCTAATGTATAAAGAAATATTATTATCATTTGTTAATAATGTGCTACCGTACTCTGCAGCTCTGTGTACCTGATCAGAGGGGTATACAGCACATTACAGATAGACCTGATGACACAACTTGATACAGTGATCAGAGGGGTATACAGCACATTACAGATAGACCTGATGACACAACTTGATACAGCGATCAGAGGGGTATACAGCACATTACAGATAGACCTGATGACACAACTTGATACAGCGATCAGAGGGGTATACAGCACATTACAGATAGACCTGATGACACAACTTGATACAGCGATCAGAGGGGTATACAGCACATTACAGATAGACCTGATGACACAACTTGATACAGCGATCAGAGGGGTATACAGCACATTACAGATAGACCTGATGACACAACTTGATACAGCGATCAGAGGGGTATACAGCACATTACAGATAGACCTGATGACACAACTTGATACAGCGATCAGAGGGGTATACAGCACATTACAGATAGACCTGATGACACAACTTGATACAGCGATCAGAGGGGTATACAGCACATTACAGATAGACCTGATGACACAACTTGATACAGCGATCAGAGGGGTATACAGCACATTACAGATAGACCTGATGACACAATTTGATACAGGAGGAGGCTTGGATCAGAAGAGCTTGCAATCTAGAGGTAAGAGAGACATAAAACCCCACATTTCTATTTTTATGATTCAGACAGAGCACACCGTGTAAAATAACATTTCCCTGTTTACTTCTACCATCACATTTGATAGTAGAGGCACCTTGTAAAGTTTTTTTGTATTGTAAATGATTTAATTGTAAATGCTAACTTGTTTCATATCCCCTGCTCTTAGTTTACTGATTGTTGTGCTAGATTATAAACTCCCACAAGCTTCCGGTAGAGATTTGCGCTAAGTGCAATTAACAAGAGGTCAGACCTATGATTAATTAAAAAAATGTCCCCAATTGTCCCCCAAATAAAGTGTCCAGTTCCTTTATTAAAATAAATAAAATTGGCATCTTTATTTTGTTGGAAAAAGAAAACTGCACAAAGCAGTAATAAGGGGTTAAATTGAGGGGATGTGGGGTGTTAGAAAAAAAAATATGGCACTGAAAAGTGCCTTTACATTGTGGTCTATAGGGGAACTATGTGTTCCCACTAAATATATATGTATATGCTTCTACACATATGTATTTATGTTACTATGTTACTATGTGTTACTATGTGTATATACATATATATTTATGTGTTACTATGTGTATATACATATATATTTATGTGTTACTATGTGTATATACATATATATTTATGTGTTACTATGTGTATATACATATATATTTATGTGTTACTATGTGTATATACATATATATTTATGTGTTACTATGTGTATATACATATATATTTATGTGTTACTATGTGTATATACATATATATTTATGTGTTACTATGTGTATATACATATATATTTATGTGTTACTATGGGTATATACAGATATATTTATGTGTTACTATGTGTATATATACATATATATTTATGTGTTAGTATGTGTATATACATATATATTTATGTGTTACTATGTGTATATACATATATATTATGTGTTACTATGTGTATATACATATATATTTATGTGTTACTATGTGTATATATACATATATATTTATGTGTTACTATGTGTATATACATATATATTATGTGTTACTATGTGTATATACATATATATTTATGTGTTATTATGTGTATATACATATATATTTATGTGTTACTATGTGTATATACATATATATTTATGTGTTACTATGTGTATATACATATATATTTATGTGTTATTATGTGTATATACATATATATATTTATGTGTTATCATGTGTATATACATATGTATTTATGTGTTAATATGTGTATATACATATATATTTATGTGTTATTATGTGTATATACATATATATATTTATGTGTTACTATGTGTATATATACATATATATTATGTGTTACTATGTGTATATACATATATATTTATGTGTTATTATGTGTATATACATATATATTTATGTGTTACTATGTGTATATACATATATATTTATGTGTTACTATGTGTATATACATATATATTTATGTGTTATTATGTGTATATACATATATATATTTATGTGTTATCATGTGTATATACATATGTATTTATGTGTTAATATGTGTATATACATATATATTTATGTGTTACTATGTGTATATATATATATATATATATATATATATATATATATATATATATATATTTATGTGTTGTCATGTGTATATACATATGCATTTATGTGTTAATATGTGTATATACATGTTAAGATTGAATGTTGGTTTATTGGTCACAAGTCAGTAGACTATGTGATAATGTGGTAATATAACAACATATAAGTAAATTAAAGTGTTCTGCTGTCTCCTGATAGGAATAGATAGTGTACTTAGAGATAGTGGCCTGCTGGTCTGTATAGGTTCTAACAATAGTGTTTTGTTTGTTTCTCGTGTCCCTTCTTTTATTTTCTCTTTTTTTTTTTTTTTTTTTTTTTCTCTCAAATGCATTTATATGAGAATACTCTGAATTTTGCTTGGCGTCATAAGCACAAAGATAAAGTCACAATAGGTTTTTCTTGAAAGAATCTACCTCTTTTTTTTTTTTTTTTCGCACTTGTTCACTTTATTATTAATTATTCACTTGTTTTACTTTATAGTTAAGTTTACACGTGTTTATCTTACTTTTAAGGATGTTTTGTTTTTGACAATTTCACAACCTAGGTGTCTAGGTTCAATGTTTTTTTGAGTAACAGAATAATAGGTTTCACTTTAGTTTTTAACTTTCTTTCCTTTAATGGAGAGATTCATCACTTCAGCAAAAGTTAAATCGCCAGCAATGCCACCTAAACAACGTGAGAAAAAATCAAAACTTATTGACATGGAACAGAGTATGGAGGGTCAGGTATTACAAGCGGGTAACTACGATACTCAAAATTTACTACAGCAAATTTCTGAATTAATAGTACCTCAACTTAATGCAATTAAAACCGAGATATCTGGTCTTACTGAAGAGATTAGACATTTTTCCAACAGGTTAGGGGAAGCAGAAATGAGAATTTCGGACTTGGAAGATCAGGTGGGCACACATGATAAGTTATATAAAACACAACAGGATATAATCAAAAATATGCAGTTTAAAGTTGAAGAGTTAGAGGATCGCTCACGTAGGAACAACGTGAAAATAATAGGGCTCCCAGATATCCCTCAGTACCAAGATCTAATTAAATTTACTGCCAAAGATTTACCAACGTTATTGGGTTTACAAACCTCAGATGTGTCTTTTTTAGTAGAAAGGGCCCACAGATTAGGCTCCCCTAGAGTAGACAGTAATGGCATAAATAAGCCTAGGGCCATTATGGTAAAATACCTTAATTTCCAAGATAAAATTTCAATTATGAGACAGTTCAGACAAAAAAGCCCATTAATGATAGGCCAAGAGAAAATCCTGTTATTTCAGGACTATTCTAATGAAACTTCCATAAAACGCAGAGAAATGTCACCCTTCTGTACGGCGCTAATACAAAAAGGCATGCAGGCCAGACTTATGTACCCTGCTAAAATATGTTTTAAACATAATAATGAAAATATTATATTAAAATCTCCGCAAGAAGCCAAAGAATTTATTAAGTCTCTATAATGGGATATAAAGTGTTGGCTTCTACAACATTAGGTTTTTATTATGTTATAAATGGTAAAGTGGTATGGCCCAGCTATGTAAAGATTTAGAAGGTCCTATAATAGGAAACTATGTTAGGATGTTTGATTGGTATTGGTTTTGCTTTTCCTTTTTTTTTTTTTTTTTTTTTTTTTTTTTTTGTTTTGTTTTGTTTTGTTCTGTTTGGTTTTGTTTTTATTGTGTTTTAAGACTCAGAAACTGCAATGGTTAATTTAGTATCATGGAACGTGGGGGGGATAACCTCTCCAGCCAAAAGGTCTATAATTTTAAAATTACTAAAGAAAAAGAATCCAGACATAGCTCTCTTACAAGAGACACACTTGCAAGAGGCAGAAATGGAGAAACTTAAATGTAAATGGGTAGGAGAGGTAATTGCTGCTCCCGGACCTAACCGGAAGAGAAGGGTAGCGGTTTTATTTTCTAAGAAGTTTAAATATAAAATTATATATATTAAGGGATCCGGGGGGGAGATATATTATATTTGGAATTGAACATGGTAACACTTCATTATTTATATGTAATGTATATGGCCCCAATAGATTAGAGCCAGGGTTCTGGGATGACTTGTATGTTAAACTTTTTCCCTATATTAATAAGAATGTGATTATTGCAGGAGACTTTAACATGACACCAGTTCCTGTGATGGATAGAACAAGAGCTGGTAATCGACCTATAGGTAGAAAAGCGGAAGAAAAAATATTTAGAGCCTTTCGACACAAATTAAATCTTCACGATATTTGGCGATCAAAGTACCCTGATATGAGATGTTTTTCCTGTGTATCTAAGACCCACAAAGTAATGTCCCGCATAGATCTTTTTTTTAGTCAATGAGTCCATGTTATCTTTAGATCTAAACCCAATAATAGATGATATAGTTATATCGGACCACACGATAATCGGTCTTGATATAGAAGGTATTAGATCTCGGAAGTTAGGGAGTAATAATTTTTTCTTCCCAAAATATTTGATACAGGATATTGATTTCAATAGATTTTTAGTACAAAAATGGAAACAATACAAAACAGAAAATATAAATTACTACCATAAAATAGAGGTCTTTTGGGAGGCTGCAAAAGCTGTCCTCCGAGGTGAAATAAAAAGTTATGTAATTAAACGGGAAAAGAAAATGAGAGCCCGGGACTCACAATTAGCAAATCAATTAAGAAATAACAATAAAACATATATTGATAATCCTAATGACGAAACTTGGGCTAGATATAGGAAAGCCAAAGCGGAAAGAGAGGGATTTCTTAAACTCAAAATAGCAAAACAGGATAGGAAGGCGAACGCCTTTTTCTCTAGTTATCAGGGAAGGTCAGCTAAGTTCTTAGCCAAATTAAATAAGAGCGGAAATGATGGGAAGAGGAACATCAGCAGTATTAAAATGGGGGATCGTAGAATTACCTCACCAAAGGAGATAAATAAATTAATGTATGACTACTATCGTGAAATCTACTCAGTAGGGCTAGTTAATGAAACGGCTAAAGATCATTTTTGGAAGGAAGTGCCTCTCCCTCAAATACCTGCAGAGGATCTTATAGAATTAAATAAACCTATATCAGAAGAGGAAATTTTAACAGCTATAGATAAGGCTAAATTAAATAAAGCTCCAGGCCCGGACCAAGTTCCTGTGGAATTCTACAGAATACTTAAAAATGAAATTGGGGGTACATTGCAAGATCTATTTAATCAATATTTTATTAAACATGAAATAGAATCTAGCCTTTTTTGTGCTTCTACAGTCATCTTATTGCACAAAAAAGATAAGGACCCGGAAAACCTTAATGCTTATAGACCAATATCATTATTAAATAATGACTATAAACTTATTACAGCAATTATGGCAGATAGGTTGAAGAAGTATATAAATAAGTTGATCCACAATGATCAAACAGGATTTATGCCAGGAAGAAGTATAACAAAAAATATACGAAAAGCCTTATTAGTTTTGAGCTACTATTGGAATAAAACTAAAATTAAACATAACGCAAATGAAGTAGATTTGGCACTTTTAACACTGGACGCAGAAAAAGCTTTTGATGCGATTGTATGGGAACATCTATTTACGTCATTATTTCGATTTGGTATTACAGGTAACTTTCTCAATTTTATTAAATTGATCTATAAGGCACCTTGTTCAACATTGTTTGTAAATGGATATTTTTCTCCAAAAATAACATTGATGAAAGGGACTAGACGGGGTTGTCCATTGTCACCCCTGCTTTTTAACCTTTCAATTGAACCCCTAGCGGTTAGACTTAGACAAGTACTACAAGGAATTAAAATGGGGGATCGCAATGTTGTTTTATCTTTATATGCAGATGATTTAATACTCTTCTTATCAAGAACTGCACAAAGTATCCCTTTACTGTTGGAAATAATTAATGAATTCGGCTCCTTTTCGGGGTATAAGGTAAACCAGCCAAAATCAGAACTATTGTGGATAAAGCGGCCTAAAAAATATAGCTTCCAACACCCTTTTCGAGAGGTCAAACAAATTAAATACTTAGGGCTATATTTAAGTTCAAATCCAGAGTTGTGGTATTCATTAAATCACTCTAAATTTTTTCTTGAATGTTCCACAGTGTTGGAGAAGTGGAGACCATTACCTATTTCGGTCTCCGCTAGAATTATGATGTTGAAAACATTTTTATTTCCACAACTGTTGTATATAATGCAGAATTTCCCTATTTTTATAAAAAACGAGGATATGAAGAAATATGATAGAGAATGTAAAGTTTTCATATGGGGTGGAAAGCGGGTGAGACTTGCTAAAAATACGTTGTACCTAGATAAAGATTCTGGAGGGTTTGGTCTCCCCAATATTAAAATATATAATCAGGTCGCAATGTTAAAAATAGCAATTGACTGGATTACAGATAAAGACCATTGTTCTTTTAGAGATATGGAGGGTAGTATAATAAAACCATTTACCCTAAAAGCTATTTTACATACTCCTATATCTAAAATCCCAGCGATGATATTAAAGAATAAGATTGTTAGTAATATAGTTAAAGTATGGCAGAAATTCTGTGTAGATCTCAAAATAAATTTTAGGTTTTCCAAGTATCTTCCTATGGTGGGACACCCGGAATTTGGGCCAGGATTAAGTTTTGGTATTTTCCATCTATGGAAAAAAAAAGGATTAGAATTTTTACAACAACTATCTGATAAAGACATGGGGGCTATTAAATCATTTTCTCAGATACAACTTGAATATGCTATCCCTAGGCAGCACTTCTTCGCTTTTCTACAGGTTAGACAATTTTATAATTACATAACACAAAACCCCCAAGGTGATGGGGGTCTAGGGGCAATAGAAGCTGGATTACAGATATACCGGGCAGGTTTTCACTCAATAGCATTTTGGTACAGGATGGTATTGAAAAAAAAGGGTGAGATGCACCTAGAAATCCTCACTAAAAAATGGGAAAATCATTTCCCTGACTTACTACCCCAAGATATTAAACGGAGTATAGGGACAGTGGGTTTTAGATGCACAGCCTGGAAGGAATCTCATAGTTATTTGGTTAACCTTGCATATATTACGCCTATATGTTTAGCCAAATGGGACAAGAATTCTAAAGGGAATTGTTTTCACTGTTATGAGCCCCGGGCAGATATCGTTCATTGCTTATGGAGTTGCCCGAGGATATATCAGTTCTGGAAGAAAATAGAGTTTTGGCTGAATAGGTTTTTGAGTCAAAGGGTGGTTTTTACGCCTATAAGTATATTTTTCTTTATTTTTGACAATAAATATGTAAAAGGGGAGTATGCCTTATTAATATCAGCAATACAAATTGCCAGGAATTTAATTTTCCGGCACTGGAAAGCTAAAAAATACCCGAGTTTAGCGGACTTTGCCCAAAAAATGACTGTTCAGTTAATTATAGAACTACTGAACCTAGAGCCAAACAAAGAAACCCAAGCTAGAGATTTTTGCATAAAATGGGTAGATATTATTAAATTACAACGTAGCTAGGCCTGACGTGATCAAACAAGGTTGATTGTGGGCTAGCTCTCTACCCCCAGAATGATATATAGTTGCAGCTTTCTGGGTCTTAAATAAATAACTATATATTTTTTATTTTTTTTTCCTGTGTTGGTGTTGTTTATCATGGTCTATTACAAAACAAGTTTTTGAAAATTCCCAATTCATGTATTATGAGTAACTGGCCATAGGTTGTATTAATAAGGCAAGACAATATTATATATGGATCATGTTAAGGGTAGCATTGTAAGGATATTTATTACATGTATAATGTGATCCGGTTATAGTTTCTTATATCTATGCCTCTTCTTTTTTTTTTTTTTTTTTCTTCTCTTTTTTGATTGTATGATGTGTATCATGAATTGGTTGCCTGTTTAGTCGTTTGTTTTATTTATGCTTATGTTTAGTTTCCTTTTTTGAAATGTTTGAGTAATATGAAAAAACCCCAGCAGTGTGCATACTTATGAAGCTAAGGCAAATTGTTAGTGAGCAGGTACACAGGATTACTGTTTGATTGTTTTCCCAGATGAGATTTGGCCCTGCGTGGCGCAATTTCGAAAAGATTTTGTTTTGTTATATCTGTTTTTGCATTTCTGTAAACTGCTGGATATATAAATAAATATATATATATAAAAAAAAAAAATATGTGTATATACACATGTAAAACATAAATATATATGCTTCTATACATATGTATTTATGTGTTATGTGCATATACAAATGTAAAACATAAATATACATATGCTTCTATACAGGACATACTTGAAAACGAGAGAAATCTCAATGTATCCTTCCTGGTAAAATATTTTATAAATAAAATAAAATAAAATAAATATGTATTTATGTGTTAATAAGTATATAAACATGTAAAAACATAACTATATATATGCTTCTATACATATGTATTTATGTGTTAATAAGTATATACACATGTAAAACATAAATATATATATATGCTTCGATACATATGTATTTATGTGTTAATAAGTATATACACATGTAAAACATAAATATATATATATACTTCTATACATATGTATTAATCTGTTAATTTGTGTAAATACACATGTAAACAAATACATATATATGTAAATATTTATGTACATATATATTTTAAATTTGTTGCCCAACACTGTGTGGCTTAACCCTGCCAGGTAATTTATATAAAAAGAAAGAATACTGATGAATTTCATCACTATTTCTTCTTTTGCTTTAAATTTAATTGGTGTATTCATTCAGATATTCATTTTGCCTAAATGTTACTGTAATAGTCAGTATTCCTATAGCATTATAGTATATTACAGTATAATATTACACTATAGTATTATACACTGTGTTATATATGTTACTGTAATTGTCAGTATTCCTATAGCATTATAGTATATTACAGTATAATATTACACTATAGTATTATACACTATGTTATATATGTTACTGTAATTAGCAGTATTCCTATAGCATTATAGTATATTACAGTGTAATATTACACTATAGTATTATACACTGTTATATGTTACTGTAATTGTCAGTATTCCTATAGCATTATAGTATATTACAGTATAATATTACACTATAGTATTATACACTGTGTTATATATGTTACTGTAATTAGCAGTATTCCTATAGCATTATAGTATATTACAGTATAATATTACACTATAGTATTATACACTGTGTTATATATGTTACTGTAATTGTCAGTATTCCTATAGCATTATAGTATATTACAGTATAATATTACACTATAGTATTATATACTGTGTTATATATGTTACTGTAATTGTCAGTATTCCTATAGCATTAGAGTATATTACAGTATAATATTACACTATAGTATTATACACTGTTATATATGTTACTGTAATTGTCAGTATTCCTATAGCATTATAGTATATTACAGTATAATATTACACTATAGTATTATACACTGTGTTATATGTGTTACTGTAATTTGTAGTATTTATATAACATTATAGTATATTACAGTATAATATTACACTATAGTATTATACACTGTGTTATATATGTTACTGTAATTGTCATTATTCCTATAGCATTATACTATATTACAGTATAATATTACACTATAGTATTATACACTGTTATATATGTTACTGTAATTGTCAGTATTCCTATAGCATTATAGTATATTACAGTATAATATTACACTATAGTATTATACCCGGTGTTATATATGTTACTGTAATTATCACTATTCCTATAGCATTATAGTATATTACAGTATAACATTACACTATAGTATTATACGCTGTTATATATGTTACTGTAATTGTCAGTATTTCTATAGCATTATAGTATATTACAGTATAATATTACACTATAGTATTATACACTGTTATATATGTTACTGTAATTGTCAGTATTCATATAGCATTATAGTATATTACAGTATAATATTACACTATAGTATTATACACTATGTTATATATGTTACTGTAATTGTCAGTATTCCTATAGCATTATAGTATGTTACAGTATAATATTACACTATAGTATTATACACTGTGTTATATATGTTACTGTAATTGTCAGTATTCCTATAGCATTATAGTATATTACAGTATAACATTACACTATAGTATTATACACTGTGTTATATATGTTACTGTAATTGTCAGTATTCCTATAGCATTATGGTATATTACAGTATAATATTACACTATAGTATTATACACTGTGTTATATATGTTACTGTAATTGTCAGTATTCCTATAGCATTATAGTATATTACAGTATAATATTACACTATAGTATTATACACTGTGTTATATATGTTACTGTAATTAGCAGTATTCCTATAGCATTATAGTATATTACAGTATAATATTACACTATAGTATTATACACTGTGTTATATATGTTACTGTAATTGTCAGTATTCCTATAGCATTATAGTATATTACAGTATAATATTACACTATAGTATTATATACTGTGTTATATATGTTACTGTAATTGTCAGTATTCCTATAGCATTAGAGTATATTACAGTATAATATTACACTATAGTATTATACACTGTTATATATGTTACTGTAATTGTCAGTATTCCTATAGCATTATAGTATATTACAGTATAATATTACACTATAGTTTTATACACTGTGTTATATGTGTTACTGTAATTTGTAGTATTTATATAACATTATAGTATATTACAGTATAATATTACACTATAGTATTATACACTGTGTTATATATGTTACTGTAATTGTCATTATTCCTATAGCATTATACTATATTACAGTATAATATTACACTATAGTATTATACACTGTTATATATGTTACTGTAATTGTCAGTATTCCTATAGCATTATAGTATATTACAGTATAATATTACACTATAGTATTATACCCGGTGTTATATATGTTACTGTAATTATCACTATTCCTATAGCATTATAGTATATTACAGTATAACATTACACTATAGTATTATACGCTGTTATATATGTTACTGTAATTGTCAGTATTTCTATAGCATTATAGTATATTACAGTATAATATTACACTATAGTATTATACACTGTTATATATGTTACTGTAATTGTCAGTATTCATATAGCATTATAGTATATTACAGTATAATATTACACTATAGTATTATACACTATGTTATATATGTTACTGTAATTGTCAGTATTCCTATAGCATTATAGTATGTTACAGTATAATATTACACTATAGTATTATACACTGTGTTATATATGTTACTGTAATTGTCAGTATTCCTATAGCATTATAGTATATTACAGTATAATATTACACTATAGTATTATACACTGTTATATATGTTACTGTAATTGTCAGTATTCCTATAGCATTATAATATATTACAGTATAATATTACACTCTAGTATTATACACTGTGTTATATATGTTACTGTAATTGGCAGTATTCCTATAGCATTATAGTATATTACAGTATAATATTATACTATAGTATTATACACTGTTATATATGTTACTGTAATTGTCAGTAATCCTATAGCATTATAGTATATTACAGTATAATATTACACTATAGTATTATACACTATGTTATATATGTTACTGTAATTGTCAGTATTCCTATAGCATTATAGTATGTTACAGTATAATATTACACTATAGTATTATACACTGTGTTATATATGTTACTGTAATTGTCAGTATTCCTATAGCATTATAGTATATTACAGAATAATATTACACTATAGTATTATACACTGTGTTATATATGTTACTGTAATTGTCAGTATTCCTATAGCATTATAGTATATTACAGTATAATATTACACTATAGTATTATACACTGTTATATATGTTACTGTAATTGTCAGAATTCCTATAGCATTATAGTATATTACAGTATAATATTACACTATAGTATTATGCACTGTGTTATATATGTTACTGTAGTAGTCAGTATTCCTATAGCATTATAGTATATTACAGTATAATATTACACTATAGTATTATACACTGTGTTATATATGTTACTGTAATTGTCAGTATTCTTATAGCATTATAGTATATTACAGTATAATATTACACTATAGTATTATACACTGTGTTATATATGGTACTGTAATTGTCAGTATCCCTATAGCATTATAGTATATTACAGTATAATATTACACAATAGTATTATACACTGTTATATATGTTACTGTAAGTGTCAGTATTCCTATAGCATTATAATATATTACAGTATAATATTACACTATAGTATTATACACTGTATTATATATGTTACTGTAATTGTCAGTATTCCTATAGCATTATAGTATATTACAGTATAATATTACACTATAGTATTATACACTATGTTATATATGTTACTGTAATTGTCAGTATTCCTATAGCATTATAGTATATTACAGTATAATATTACACTATAGTATTATACACTATGTTATATATGTTACTGTAATTATCAGTATTCCTATAGCATTATAAAATATTACAGTATAATATTACACTATAGTATTATACACTGTTATAAATGGTACTGTAATTGTCAGTATTCCTATAGCATTATAGTATATTACAGTATAATATTACACTATAGTGTTATACACTGTTATAAATGGTACTGTAATTGTCAGTATTCCTATAGCATTATAGTATATTACAGTATAATATTACACTATAGTATTATACACTGTGTTATATATGTTACTGTAATTGTCAGTATTCCTATAGCATTATAGTATATTACAGTATAATATTACACTATAGTATTATACACTATGTTATATATGTTACTGTAATTGTCACTATTCCTATAGCATTATAGTATATTACAGTATAATATTACACTATAGTATTATACACTATGTTATATATGTTACTGTAATTGTCAGTATTCCTATAGCATTATAGTATATTACAGTATAATATTACACTATAGCATTATAAACTGTGTTATATATGTTACTGTAATTAGCAGTATTCCTATAGCATTATAGTATATTACAGTATAATATTACACTATAGTATTATACACTGTTATATGTTACTGTAATTGTCAGTATTCATATAGCATTATAGTATATTACAGTATAATATTACACTGTAGTATTATACACTGTTATATATGTTACTGTAATTGTCAGTATTCCTATAGTATTATAATATATTACAGTATAATATTACACTATAGTATTATACACTGTGTTATATATGTTACTGTAATTGTCAGTATTCCTATAGCATTATAGTTTATCACAGTATATTATTACACTATAGCATTATACACTGTGTTATATATGTTACTGTAATTGTCAGTATTCCTATAGCATTATAGTTTATCACAGTATATTATTACACTATAGCATTATACATTGTGTTATATATCTTTATTTTATGTTTGTTTTTTTCATCTGACATCTTAACTAAGAGAATCTTTTTTATCCACTAAATTAATCTCTTACTCTCCAGCTGCAGAACATAACCTCTTGTTCTATAATATATTTATATTAAGACACACAATCATATCTCTTTTACAAACTAAGATGTGCCTAGACAGAGAATATTATTTTTCAATTTTTCTAATGCAAAAGATATTTTTTAAATTATTTTTTTCAATATTAGTGCAACTTTTATTATAGCAAAATACTGAGAGCTTTATATGTGAGTGAATTATAACATAAGTTATAATACCATTTTTGTTGAGCATATAATTAAATGACTTAATGCACAAGGCAGTAATAATATAACCTTCCCTATGAGTTTCACAGCATGTTGCAGTGCTTTCAATAGTATAACAGTAGAAGATATATATGTGAGGGCCGCTAGCCCTTACATTGGCAAAATCCCAAACAGATATTTGCATTCTCCTTTCCTTTTAAACAAAAAAATATTTCTATGTACATTAAACATTACATTTTACAGATTATTACACTTATTCTTTATTGAATAATCTCTATCTATCTTTACCTTGTCCAGTATCTATCTATCTATCTATCTATCTATCTATCTATCTATCTATCTATCTATCTGTCGGTCTGTCTTTCAATCTGTCTGTCTGTCTGTCTGTCTATCTATCTGTCGGTCTGTCTTTCAATCTGTCTGTCTGTCTGTCTATCTATCTATCTATCTATCTATCTATCTATCTATCTGTCGGTCTGTCTTTCAATCTGTCTGTCTGTCAGTCTGTCTATCTATCTATCTATTTATCTATCTGTCGGTCTGTCTTTCAATCTGTCTGTCTGTCTGTCTATCTATCTATCTATCTATCTATCTATCTATCTGTCGGTCTGTCTTTCAATCTGTCTGTCTGTCTGTCTATCTATCTATCTATTTATCTATCTGTCGGTCTGTCTTTCAATCTGTCTGTCTGTCTGTCTATCTATCTATCTATCTATCTATCTATCTATCTATCTGTCGGTCTGTCTTTCAATCTGTCTGTCTGTCTGTCTATCTATCGGTCTATCTGTCTGTCTATCTTTTAATTATGTCTATCCTATTTTTAAATAGATAGTTCTCAGTCTGCCGGTTTTGACAATATTACACAGTTTTGCATTAGTTAATATAAAATGATTATCTTCAATTTTTTAAAAAGCTGAATTTTCAGCAATGATGTAGAGACCTTAGATAGATCCATGGAACTCCCCGGTCTTAAAGCCGTCTGTGCACTCACAAACCCTGGGTTAGTCAGTGTGCCCGGCTGCATTAAGTGCTTAGTAACAAACACCGGTGAAAGGATCTCTGTAAATAAGCTTACTTAGAAGATTACAGAGATCCTTTCATCTCTGGTTAGTTGCTCATGGTGGGCACATTGTGCTAAATGCCAAGTGCACACCCCTGTCTCTCTCATGGCACCAGTGTGCTGCAGAACACTGAGAAACACTGCACTATAGTATATAATTATATTATATACTTACAGAACAATATATCTGTGTACTGTAGTACTACATTATACTATATACTTACAGAACAATATATATGTGTGCTATAGTATTACATTATACTATATACTTACAGAATAATATATATGTGTACTATAGTACTACATTATACTATATACTTACAGAACAATATATATGTGTACTATAGCACTACATTATACTATATACTTACAGAACAATATATATGTGTACTATAGTACTACATTATACTATATACTTACAGAACAATATATATGTGTACTACTATAGTACTATATTATACTATATACTTACAGAACAATATATATATGTGTACTATAGTATTACATTATACTATATAATTACAGAACAATATATATGTGTACTATAGTACTACATTATACTATATACTTACAGAACAATATATCTGTGTACTACTATAGTACTACATTATACTATATACTTACAGAACAATATATATGTGTACTATAGCACTACATTATACTATATACTTACAGAACAATATATATGTGTACTATAGTACTACATTATACTATATACTTACAGAACAATATATATGTGTACTACTATAGTACTATATTATACTATATACTTACAGAACAATATATATGTGTACTATAGTACTACATTATACTATGCACTTACAGAATAATATATATTTGTACTATAGCACTACATTATACTATATACTTACAGAACAATATATATGTGTACTATAGCACTACATTATACTATATACTTACAGAACAATATATATGTGTACTGTAGTATTACATTATACTATATACTTACAGAATAATATATATGTGTACTACTATAGTACTACATTATACTATATACTTACAGAACAATATATATGTGTACTGTAGTATTACATTATACTATATACTTACAGAACAATATCTATGTGTACTATAGTACCTCATTATACTATATACTTACAGAACAATATATATGTGTACTATAGCACTACATTATACTATATACTTACAGAACAATATATATGTGTACTATAGTACTACATTATACTATACACTTACAGAATAATATATATTTGTACTATAGCACTACATTATACTATATACTTACAGAACAATATATATGTGTACTATAGCACTACATTATACTATATACTTACAGAACAATATATATGTGTACTATAGTACTACATTATACTATATACTTACAGATCAATATATATGTGTACTATAGCAATACAGTATACTATATACTTACAGAACAATATATATGTGTACTATTGTATTACATTATACTATATACTTACAGAACAATATATATGTGTACTATAGTATTACATTATACTATATACTTACAGATCAATATATATGTGTACTATAGCAATACAGTATACTATATACTTACAGAACAATATATATATGCACTATAAGTACTACATTATTATATATACTTACAGAGCTCTCTCTCTCTCTCTCTCTCTCTCTCTCTCTCTCTCTCTCTCTCTCTCTCTCCCCTTCACTTGCCGGTCCTTGCGCTGCTTTGTTTC
>NC_069505.1:615343404-615353404 GCF_027579735.1 Bombina bombina | reverse complement strand
TTATATACTTACAGAACAATATATATGTATACTTTAGTACTACATTATACTATTTACTTACAGAACAATATATGTGTACTATAGCACTACATTATACTATATACTTACAGAACCATATATTTGTGTACTATAACATTACATTACTATATACTTACAGGACAATATATATTTGTACTGTAGTATTACATTATACTATATACTTACAGAACAATATATATATGTGTACTATAGTTTTACATTATACTATATACTTACAGAACAATATATATGTGTACTATAGTATTAAATTATACTATATACTTACAGAACAATATATATATATATATATATATATATATATATATATATATATATATGTGTGTGTGTGTGTGTACTATAGTATTACATTATACTATTTACTCACAGAACAATACATATGTGCACTATAGAACTAAATTATACTATATACTTACAGAACAATATATATGTGTACTATAGTATTACATTATACTATATACTTACAGAACAATATATATGTGTACTATAGTATTACATTATACTATATACTTACAGAACAATACATATGTGTACTATAGCACTACATTATACTATATACTTACAGAACAATATATATGTGTACTATAATATTACATTATATTATCTACTTACAGAACAATATATATGTATACTTTAGTACTACATTATACTATTTACTTACAGAGCAATATATGTGTACTATAGCACCACATTATACTATATACTTACAGAACAATATATTTGTGTACTATAACATTACATTACTATATACTTACAGAACAAAATATATTTGTACTGTAGTATTACATTATACTATATACTTACAGAACAATATATATTTGTACTATAGTATTACATTACACTATATACTTACAGAACAATACATATGTGCACTATAGTACTAAATTAGACTATATACTTGCAGAACAATGTATATGTGTACCATAGTATTACATTATATTATATTCTTACAGAACAATATATATGTGTACTTTAGTACCACATTATAATATATACTTACAGAACAATATATATGTGTAATATAGTATTATATTATACTATATACTTACAGAACAATATATATATATATATATATATATATGTGTGTACTATAGTATTATATTATACTATATACTTACAGAACAATATATATGTGTACTATAGTATTACATTATACTATATACTTACAGAACAATATATATGTGTACTATAGTATTACATTATACTATATACTTACAGAACAATACATATGTGCACTATAGTACTAAATTAGACTATATACTTACAGAACAATATATACGTGTACTATAGTATTACATTATACTATATACTTACAGAACAATATATATGTGCACTATAGTACTAAATTAGACTATATACTTACAGAACAATAAATATGTGTACTACTATATTACATTATACTGTATACTTACAGAACAATATATATGTGTACTATAATATTACATTATACTATATACTTACAGAACAATATATACTGTATGTGTACTATAGTACTATATTATACTATATACTTACAGAACAATATATATGTGTACTATAGCACTACATTATACTATATACTTACAGAACAATATATATGTGTACTATAATATTGCATTATATTATATACTTACAGAACAATATATATGTATACTTTAGTACTACATTATTCTATTTACTTACAGAACAATATATGTGTACTATAGCACTACATTATACTATATACTTACAGAACCATATATTTGTGTACTATAACATTACATTACTATATACTTACATAACAATATATATTTGTACTGTAATATTACATTATACTATATACTTACAGAACAATATATATATATATATATATATATATATATGTGTGTGTGTGTACTATAGTATTATATTATACTATATACTTACAGAACAATATATATATGTGTACTATAGTATTACATTATACTATATACTTACAGAACAATATATATGTGTACTATAGTATTAAATTATACTATATACTTACAGAACAATATATATATATATATATATATATATATATATATATATATATATATATATATATACAGGGAGTGCAGAATTATTAGGCAAGTTGTATTTTTGAGGATTAATTTTATTATTGAACAACAACCATGTTCTCAATGAACCCAAAAAACTCATTAATATCAAAGCTGAATAGTTTTGGAAGTAGTTTTTAGTTTGTTTTTAGTTATAGCTATTTTAGGGGGATATCTGTGTGTGCAGGTGACTATTACTGTGCATAATTATTAGGAAACTTAACAAAAAACAAATATATACCCATTTCAATTATTTATTTTTACCAGTGAAACCAATATAACATCTCAACATTCACAAATATACATTTCTGACATTCAAAAACAAAACACAAACAAATCAGTGACCAATATAGGCACCTTTCTTTGCAAGGACACTCAAAAGCCTGCCATCCATGGATTCTGTCAGTGTTTTGATCTGTTCACCATCAACATTGCGTGCAGCAGCAACCACAGCCTCCCAGACACTGTTCAGAGAGGTGTACTGTTTTCCCTCCTTGTAAATCTCACATTTGATGATGGACCACAGGTTCTCAATGGGGTTCAGATCAGGTGAACAAGGAGGCCATGTCATTAGATTTTCTTCTTTTATACCCTTTCTTGCCAGCCACGCTGTGGAGTACTTGGACGCGTGTGATGGAGCATTGTCCTGCATGAAAATCATGTTTTTCTTGAAGGATGCAGACTTCTTCCTGTACCACTGCTTGAAGAAGGTGTCTTCCAGAAACTGGCAGTAGGACTGGGAGTTGAGCTTGACTCCATCCTCAACCCGAAAAGGCCCCACAAGCTCATCTTTGATGATACCAGCCCAAACCAGTACTCCACCTCCACCTTGCTGGCGTCTGAGTCGGACTGGAGCTCTCTGCCCTTTACCAATCCAGCCACGGGCCCATCCATCTGGCCCATCAAGACTCACTCTCATTTCATCAGTCCATAAAACCTTAGAAAAATCAGTCTTGAGATATTTCTTGGCCCAGTCTTGACGTTTCAGCTTGTGTGTCTTGTTCAGTGGTGGTCGTCTTTCAGCCTTTCTTACCTTGGCCATGTCTCTGAGTATTGCACACCTTGTGCTTCTGGGCACTCCAGTGATGTTGCAGCTCTGAAATATGGCCAAACTGGTGGCAAGTGGCATCTTGGCAGCTGCACGCTTGACTTTTCTCAGTTCATGGGCAGTTATTTTGCGCCTTGGTTTTTCCACACGCTTCTTGCGACCCTGTTGACTATTTTGAATGAAACGCTTGATTGTTCGATGATCACGCTTCAGAAGCTTTGCAATTTTAAGAGTGCTGCATCCCTCTGCAAGATATCTCACTATTTTTTACTTTTCTGAGCCTGTCAAGTCCTTCTTTTGACCCATTTTGCCAAAGGAAAGGAAGTTGCCTAATAATTATGCACACCTGATATAGGGTGTTGATGTCATTAGACCACACCCCTTCTCATTACAGAGATGCACATCACCTAATATGCTTAATTGGTAGTAGGCTTTCGAGCCTATACAGCTTGGAGTAAGACAACATGCATAAAGAGGATGATGTGGTCAAAATACTCATTTGCCTAATAATTCTGCACTCCCTGTATATATATATATATATATATATATATATATATATGTGTGTGTGTGTGTGTGTACTATAGTATTACATTATACTATTTACTCACAGAAAAATACATATGTGCACTATAGAACTAAATTATACTATATACTTACAGAACAATATATATGTGTACTATAGTATTACATTATACTATATACTTACAGAACAATACATATGTGTACTATAGCACTACATTATACTATATACTTACAGAAAAATATATATGTGTACTATAATATTACATTATATTATCTACTTACAGAACAATATATATGTATACTTTAGTACTACATTATACTATTTACTTACAGAGCAATATATGTGTACTATAGCACCACATTATACTATATACTTACAGAACAATATATTTGTGTACTATAACATTACATTACTATATGCTTACAGAACAAAATATATTTGTACTGTAGTATTACATTATACTATATACTTACAGAACAATATATATTTGTACTATAGTATTACATTACACTATATACTTACAGAACAATACATATGTGCACTATAGTACTAAATTAGACTATATACTTACAGAACAATATCTATGTGTACTATTGTATTACATTATACTATATACTTACAGAACAATACATATGTGCACTATAGTATTACATTATACTATATACTTACAGAACAATACATATGTGCACTATAGTACTAAATTAGACTATATACTTACAGAACAATGTATATGTGTACCATAGTATTACATTATATTATATACTTACAGAACAATATATATGTGTACTTTAGTACCACATTATAATATATACTTACAGAACAATATATATGTGTAATATAGTATTATATTATACTATATACTTACAGAACAATATATATATATATATATATATATATATATATATGTATATATGTGTGTGTGTACTATAGTATTATATTATACTATATACTTACAGAAAAATATATATGTGTACTATAGTATTACATTATACTATATACTTACAGAACAATATATATGTGTACTTTAGTATTATATTATACTATATACTTACAGAACAATATATATATATATATATATATATATATATATATATATATGTGTGTACTATAGTTTTACATTATACTATTTACTCACAGAACAATTCATATGTGCACTATAGTATTACATTATACTATATACTTACAGAACAATATATATGTGTACTATAGCACTACATTATACTATATACTTACAGAACAATATATATGTGTACTATAATATTGCATTATATTATATACTTACAGAACAATATATATGTATACTTTAGTACTACATTATACTATTTACTTACAGAACAATATATGTGTACTATAGCACTACATTATACTATATACTTACAGAACCATATATTTGTGTACTATAACATTACATTACTATATACTTACAGAACAATATATATTTGTACTGTAGTATTACATTATACTATATACTTACAGAACAATATATATATATATATATATATATATATATATATATATATGTGTGTGTACTATAGTATTATATTATACTATTTACAGAACAATATATATATGTGTACTATAGTATTACATTATACTATATACTCACAGAACAATATATATGTGTACTATTGTATTACATTATACTATATACTTACAGAACAATACATATGTGCACTATAGTACTAAATTAGACTATATACTTACAGAACAATATATACGTGTACTATAGTGTTACATTATACTATATACTTACAGAACAATACATATGTGCACTATAGTACTAAATTAGACTATATACTTACAGAACAATAAATATGTGTACTACGATATTACATTATACTGTATACTTACAGAACAATATATATGTGTACTATTATATTACATTATACTATATACTTACAGAACAATACATATGTGCACTATAGTACTAAATTAGACTATATACTTACAGAACAATATATACGTGTACTATAGTATTACATTATACTATATACTTACAGAACAATATATCGCCTAGATTTAGAGTTTTGTCGGTAACGACCCGCGTAGCTAACGCTGGCTTTTTTTTCCCCACACCTTTTAAATACCGCTGGCATATAGAGTTCACAGAATGGCTGCGTTAGGCTTCAAAAAGGGAGCGTAGAGCATAATTTACCGCCACTGCAACTCTCAATACCAGCGGTGCTTACGGACGCGGCCAGCTTAAAAAATGTGCTCGTGCACGATTCCCCCATAGAAAACAATGGGGCATTTTGATCTGAAAAAAAAACTAACACCTGCAAAAAAGCAGCGTTCAGCTCCTAACGCAGCCCCATTGTTTCCTATGGGGAAACACTTCCTAAGTCTGCACCTAACACCCTAACATGTACCCCGAGTCTAAACACCCCTAACCTTACACTTATTAACCCCTAATCTGCCACCCCCGCTATCGCTGACCCCTGCATATTATTATTAACCCCTAATCTGCCGCTCCGTACACCGCCGCAACCTACTTTATACCTATGTACCCCTAATCTGCTGCCCCTAACACCGCCGACCCCTATATTATATTTATTAACCCCTAATCTGCCCCCCACAACGTAGCCTCCACCTACCTACAATTATTAACCCCTAATCTGCCGACCGGACCTCACCGCTACTATAATAAATGTATTAACCCCTAATCCGCCTCACTCCCGCCTCAATAACCCTATAATAAATAGTATTAACCCCTAATCTGCCCTCCCTAACATCGCCGACACCTAACTTCAAGTATTAACCCCTAATCTGCTGACCGGACCTCACCGCTACTCTAATAAATGTATTAACCCCTAAAGCTAAGTATAACCCTAACACCCCCCTAAGTTAAATATAATTTAAATCTAACGAAATAAATTAACTCTTATTAAATAAATTATTCCTATTTAAAGCTAAATACTTACCTGTAAAATAAACCCTAATATAGCTACAATATAAATTATAATTATATTGTAGCTATTTTAGGATTAATATTTATTTTACAGGCAACTTTGTAATTATTTTAACCAGGTACAATAGCTATTAAATAGTTAATAACTATTTAATGGCTACCTAGTTAAAATAATTACAAAATGACCTGTAAAATAAATCCTAACCTAAGTTACAATTAAACCTAACACTACACTATCAATAAATTAATTACATACAAATACCTACAATTATCTACAATTAAACCTAACACTACACTATCACTAAATTAATTAAATACAATACCTACAACTAAATACAATTAAATAAACTAACTAAAGTACAAAAAATAAAAAAGAACTAAGTTACAAAAAATAAAAAAATATTTACAAACATTAGAAAAATATTACAATTTTAAACTAATTACACCTACTCTAAGCCCCCTAATAAAATAACAAAGCCCCCAAAATAAAAAAAAATGCCCTACCCTATTCTAAAATTAAAATAGAAAAGCTCTTTTACCTTACCAGCCCTTAAAAGGGCCCTTTGCGGGGCATGCCCCAAAGAATTTAGCTCTTTTGCCTGTAAAAAAAAAACATACAATACCCCCCCCCCCAACATTACAACCCACCACCCACATACCCCTAATCTAACCCAAACCCCCCTTAAATAAACCTAACACTAAGCCCCTGAAGATCTCCCTACCTTGTCTTCACCACACCAGGTCCCGATCGGTCCAAAAGAGCCTCCGAAGTCTTCATCCAAGCCCAAGCGGGGGCTGAAGAGTGACGTCCATCCTCCGGCTGAAGTCTTGATCCAAGCGGCGGCTAAAGAATTCCATCTTCGGGCAGAAGTCTTCATCCTATCCGGGCAGAAGAGTCGATCTGGACCAGCAAACATCTTCATCCAAGCCGCATCTTCTATGTTCTTCCATCCGATGACGAGCGGCTCCATCTTGAAGACCTCCGGCGCGGATCCATCCTCTTCTTCCAACGACTAGACGACGAATGAAGGTTCCTTTAAGGGACGTCATCCAAGATGGCGTCCCTCGAATTCCGATTGGCTGAGACAAACACAATACACTTTTTAATAATGTGTAATACACACACTGTCTGACACTAAAGTAGCTATCATAGCAAGCCACTATCCTGACACCCAGAGACAAACACGATACACTTTGTAATAATGTTTAATACACACACTGTCTGACACTAAAGTAGCCATTATAGCAAGCCACTATCCTGACACCCAGAGACAAACACAATACACTATTTAATAATGTTTAATACACACACTGTCTGACACTAAAGTAGCCATTATAGCAAGCCACTATCCTGACACCCAGAGACAAACACAATACACTATTTAATAATGTGTAATACACACACTGTCTGACACTAAAGTAGCCATTATAGCAAGCCACTATCCTGACACCCAGAGACAAACACAATACACTGTTTAATAATGTGTAATACACACACTGTCTGACACTAAAGTAGCCATCATAGCAAGCCACTATCCTGACACCCAGAGACAAACACAATACACTTTTTTAATAATGTGTAATACACACACTGTCTGACACTAAAGTAGCCATCATAGCAAGCCACTATCCTGACACCCAGAGACAAACACAATACACCTTTTAATAATGTGTAATACACACACTGTCTGACACTAAAGTAGCCATTATAGCAAGCCACTATCCTGACACCCAGAGACAAACACAATACACTTTTTAATAATGTGTAATACACACACTGTCTGACACTAAAGTAGCCATCATAGCAAGCCACTATCCTGACACCCAGAGACAAACACAATACACCTTTTAATAATGTGTAATACACACACTGTCTGACACTAAAGTAGCCATTATAGCAAGCCACTATCCTGACACCCAGAGACAAACACAATACACTTTTTAATAATGTGTAATACACACACTGTCTGACACTAAAGTAGCCATCATAGCAAGCCACTATCCTGACACCCAGAGACAAACACAATACACTGTTTAATAATGTTTAATACACACACTGTCTGACACTAAAGTAGCCATTATAGCAAGCCACTATCCTGACACCCAGAGACAAACACAATACACTTTTTAATAATGTTTAATACACACACTGTCTGACACTAAAGTAGCCATCATAGCAAGCCACTATCCTGACACCCAGAGACAAACACAATACACTATTTAATAATGTGTAATACACACACTGTCTGACACTAAAGTAGCCATCATAGCAAGCCACTATCCTGACACCCAGAGACAAACACAATACACTTTTTGATAATGTGTAATACACACACTGTCTGACACTAAAGTAGCCATCATAGCAAGCCACTATCCTGACACCCAGAGACAAACACAATACACTATTTAATAATGTGTAATACACACACTGTCTGACACTAAAGTAGCTATCATAGCAAGCCACTATCCTGACACCCAGAGACAAACACAATACACTTTTTAATAATGTGTAATACACACACTGTCTGACACTAAAGTAGCCATTATAGCAAGCCACTATCCTGACACCCAGAGACAAACACAATACACTTTTTAATAATGTTTAATACACACACTGTCTGACACTAAAGTAGCCATTATAGCAAGCCACTATCCTGACACACAGAGACAAACACAATATACTTTTTAATAATGTGTAATACACACACACTGACACTAAAGTAGCCATTATAGCAAGCCACTATCCTGACACCCAGAGACAAACACAATACACTATTTAATAATGTGTAATACACACACTGTCTGACACTAAAGTAGCCATTATAGCAAGCCACTATCCTGACACCCAGAGACAAACACAATACACTATTTAATAATGTGTAATACACACACTGTCTGACACTAAAGTAGCCATTATAGCAAGCCACTATCCTGACACCCAGAGACAAACACAATACACTATTTAATAATGTGTAATACACACACTGTCTGACACTAAAGTAGCCATCATAGCAAGCCACTATCCTGACACCCAGAGACAAACACAATACACTATTTAATAATGTGTAATACACACACTGTCTGATACTAAAGTAGCCATCATAGCAAGCCACTATCCTGACACCCAGAGACAAACACAATACACTATTTAATAATGTGTAATACACACACTGTCTGACACTAAAGTAGCTATCATAGCAAGCCACTATCCTGACACCCAGAGACAAACACAATATACTTTTTAATAATGTGTAATACACACACTGTCTGACACTAAAGTAGCCATTATAGCAAGCCACTATCCTGACACCCAGAGACAAACACAATACACTATTTAATTATGTGTAATACACACACTGTCTGACACTAAAGTAGCCATTATAGCAAGCCACTATCCTGACACCCAGAGACAAACATAATACACTTTTTAATAATGTGTAATACACACA